>NC_056741.1:1409946404-1410236404 GCF_019279795.1 Protopterus annectens
TCCCTGAATTATGTGAAGAAAGACATGATCGAACTCGCTGAATGTGTCCCAGGCAAGTATGTCCCTAGACTTAAGCATCATTCTGCTGTCACCCAGAGTGAAGCCTCAATGTTGTTTTTGTCTTTCAGCTTTTCCTGGTTAGGGGTCGCCACAGCGGAACTCCGGTCAGCTAATGATTGGCAGTAGATTTTCACGAACATCGAGGTTGCCAGCTCAATGTTCAACCTTCAACGAAGGCACGCCCATTTACGCATGTCTTTCGAACGCCCACCCAACGCAAACAGAAAATGATTGACTTTAACAATTGGCTTAGTTTCTGGTGTCATTCTAGGGAGATCCAGTACCTGACAGCCTGGGAAAATATGATTAACAGACCATGATGGTTTTCTAGAGATTGCCTGCGTTTGTCTCATCTGGGCTTCAGGCTTCTGGCAAAGGCCCTTGCCTCCCCATAGTGCCTTTTTAGGAAAAGTCATGAAGTCGATACTAGCAACATAAAAATTAAAAAAAAAAAAACACAAATTAAAGGTATGCTGCTAAAATCTAGGAGTCTAAACATGGAACTGCACTCATTCCAAGCATTCTTAACCCTGGAAGATGCTGATATTTGTGCAGTCACAGAAACCTGGTTCAAAGCTACGGAGAGCACCTGAGCCTTACCTGGTTACTCATCCTGTCAGGCATTCAGACCCCAAACTGTGGGCAGCAAAGCCAAAGGAGGTGGAGTTTCAATATATATTAAAGACACACACACCTCCAGGCTGGCCAAACAGTGTGATGCACAGGAGACACTCCAGGTGCAGTTAACCATTGACAAGACGCTGTTCGAATCATAGCTAGCTAAAGATGCCCACTTCACCTATCTGGACCTCTTCAAATCTATCAAGATTCGATCTTTTACCCTGATCCTGAGTGACTTAAACTACCCAACCATAGAATGGAAAAACTACTCATGCCAGAACACAAATGCCCAGAGATTCCTCAGTTTTATCAATGCAAATGCCTTGGAACACCTAGTCGATACCCCCACAAGAGGTGATAATATCTTGGCCTTGGTATTAGCCATCATGAGTAACCACTGTACCACCCCTATAGTATCATCCTTCCTGGTAAGATCTGACCATAAAGTGGTCACTTTCGAAGTCACCATCTCCCCTGACTCCCCTCTAGCCTAGGGTCAAACAAAAAAACTTTTCCAAAGCTGATTACAACCTCTGAGGGATGGTATAAACAGCTTCTCAGCCACCCCCCCTCTAGGACGTGGTACCAATATCCAAATCTGCACCAAAATACTATGCAGTCATTTATATAGATGCATGTAATCAGGAACCCCCCCTACAGGACAAAATCATTCTCTGCAAGGAAGAGTAAACCTGTCTGGTGTACATATGCACTAAATAAACTATGAAGCCACGGAGGGAGATTCAAACCAACAAGTTTATTCTGCTATAACATTAACGTTGACACAATTAGTTGTCACAATATGTTTTCGTTTAAAGTTACTTCATCAGATGTGGGTGTGCAGTACCTTGGACACAGCAGCGACATTTTGTAGCATCCAAGAGCTTTCAAAGTATCCCCGGTTTTTGTGTCCGGTAGGAAAAGTAACACCAAAAACAAATCCTCTCTGACCAATTCCATTAAGAACAAGGGCAATTATTTACAGGTGGGCTGCCTTCCTTAGAAGTTCTAGGTTATATAGTTGTGATTGCTATTCCTTCGCCCGGCACACGTCTCCCCTTTTTCCTGGTTCTATCCATGGCAGGGCGAGGTGTAGTCAGAAAAAGGAATGCACCAGGTTGTAATAAGTATGGGCACTACCGTCCCCGGCCCTCATCAACAGCTGGCTAGTCCACAATCAAGGCAGCAGGATTGCTACTTAGGAGGCACAAGACAGACTGTCTCTTGGTTACTACAAAATGACACTGCTGTGGGTCTGAGTTATTGCACGACCACATCTGATGAAGTAACTTTAAATGAAAATGTATTGTGACAACGAATTGTGTCAACGTTAATGTTTTAGCAGAATAAACTTGTTGGTTTGAATCTCCCTCCATGGCTTTATTGTTTCGCCTTATATCACATTTTCCTGCATTTACTGGTGCTGTTGTGCTTTGGTGATCCCTTTTGGTTATTGGTACTAAATAAACTGTATAACAAAAGGAAAAAAATGCTGTCCAGGACAAAGAAGGAGCAGGTGCCCAAATGGAAGCAGTCTGTCTTTAGCCTAAACAAGCAAGTAAGAACACTAGTGAAATCCTCTAAAGCTGACTTTGAGTTCAAATTGGCCACATCTGCTAGAGACAACCATAAGGCCTCTTCACATATGTCCGCATTCTCAAAGGAAGCACCCAGCTGTGTTCAGAACTGGCGATCAAGGACACCACATACACAAATGCTGTAGATATAGCCAACCTGCTGGCTGAAAGATTTAGTGAAAACTTCACCCCTCTGCCCCCCCCCAATCAGTAAATCAGGACATTCCCAGTAACTGCCCTCTCCCCTTATCTCTAGGGAACTGGTCATCACTGCCCTGTCAAAGGCAAAAAAATACAGCCTCCATGGGACCCGATAACATCCCAGGCTGCATCCTACATGAGCTCGGGCATGAACTTGCAACACCATTATGCACCCTATTCAACCAAAGCCTGAGGACCAGCTTTGTCTCAGCCGAGTGGAGGACAGCCACTGTCCTCCCTTTACACAAAGGTGGAATGTCCACTGATCCAGGAAATTATAGACCCATCAGCCTAACTAGCCTGATTTGCAAAGCCATGGAATGGATTATCATGGACCTCATTAACAGGGATATTGGCAACCTCCAAACACTCAACCCCCACACAGTTTGGCTTTGTCAAGGGGAGGTCATGCCTGTTATGCATTATAAATATGGAGTGTGAACTTTTAGTATTCTCCTATGAAGGCATTAGCCGAGATGTCGGAGGAATAATAAATGCTGTTTTGCTTCATTTGGGTCACTGGCTTGTGGTTTTTACTTCTAGTTGTTCTTAGTTTGTGGTTTAAAAGCCCTGTCACTCAGTTTCATACAGATTCCTCGGAGGTGACCTCTGTCTGGCATACAAAGCAATCTCAGACCTGCCTTGATGGAACTGCTGCATATCTGTAAGTCAAGCTCCACTCTAGTAACCCACACACGCGACCTCAATCTGATCTGTGACATCAATAGGACTTGGTGGGACAGATTTGTGTCCCAGAGAATTCCCCATCTGTGGAATAGACTCCTTCTCCACGTCAAGCAGAGTACCTCATTAACCCTTTTTAAGTGCAACCTGGACAGCTGGATGGAAAACAGACAATACACCCCTGGGATTCCACCTGTGTCCCTGCTGGGCAGGGGCTTTGGGTGTTGACTTGTCTTAACATGGGCTAAACTGTTGGCTAGACTTATAAGAATCTCAGGACCAATAGCCTAGTAACTTCCTATGATCCTATGTTTGATCCACTAAGTTCTTCTCATTGCCTACTTTTGGACAAAGTCATATGGGACATTTTAAAAGAAGCTATAAAGCCTAGTGCTAGAAAATCATAAATTTCAAATTGGAATAGATTTTCTCTTTGGTACTAACAGCAGAATATCTTTCCAAACTCAGCAGAGATTAATGGTATACTTGATTACCTTTCTTATTTATTCACATCTGCTCTCCTTTTACTCATCTATTAAAATTCAGTCTTCAGCCGTATCCACCTGCCTACCTTTGCAGCCTCCTCTTTTCTCTTAACCCCTCATGAAGCAGTTTCTTAAGGGGGTTATCCATTTGAGGCTTCCCAGGAGAATCCCCTTTCCTCCTTGTGATCTCAATTTTATGCTGAAAAAGCTTACACTTTCTCCAGTCGAGCCTGCAGCTACAACTGACATTTGATTTCTTTCCTGGAAAACAGCCTTCTTGGTGGCTGTCACCTCAGCTACATGGGTTGCAGTGTTGCAGCCACTCATGTCCACCTAACCCTTCCTCATTTTTTACCAGGGCAGAATTTCTGTCAAGACTAATTCCTCTTTCTTGCTAAATACCTTTAATCAGTGTATTCACCTCCCTGTATTTTTCCTTGTCGAATAAATAAGGAGGGACATGTACTTCATTCACCTGATGATCCCAAACATCTTAAATACTGTCTGGACAGGAGTACGGTTAAAAAGTCCAACCAACTTCTTGTATCCTTTAGTAGTAACACGTTGGGAGATACTGACGGTAAACAAGCCATTCAGAATGGATTTTTTGCTGTATTGCCTTTTGTTTCAAGCATCATGGAAAGCAAATTCCACTATGAAATCTCACTCCCCCAAAGCTATTGCTATCACCACTGCATTCTTAGAGGGGTTCGAATAGGGAAGTTTTAGAGATTGCCACTTGGTCATCTGTACACAACACAGTTTTGCATGGCACTCTAGCTTCTGATTTAAAAAAAAAAAACTTTTTGACTTCCATCTCTTTCTTTCTCCGCTTTGGAAATCGTCCCATATGGTTATGACTGCAAAAATAAAACATGGTGAACATAGCACAGTTGCGTCTGCTTACTATAAATGTAGACATTTGTGTCAATTCACTGTTGCAGTGCATTTTCTGTTTCTCCACCCCTTTCTATCATGCTTTCAGGTTGGGGTGGACTCACTTTTCCAATCCCTTTCCACTATCCTTCACTCAATCTCTCCTTCTCCTTAGATGTTTGGGGTCCCTCGACTTGCACATTGGAAACCTTTGGGTGCCTGGTGTTCTGGGCCTGGAATTCTCTTTATGGGAGGCTCCCTCTTTTTTATGGGGCAAGAACGACCTGTAAAATGGTGCTGGCCAATTACTCTTATATCAGATGTCCTGACATCAGGCGCAGGTAGTCCTCCTGCCCAGGAGGAGGCATTGTCTCTGGTACTTGAGCTGACCAAGGGTGACAGCAGCAAGGAATATGGTTATTACCGTAACATTGAAGACACTTTAACATCTACAGTTAAGGTACATATACAGTTAAGGTACATAGACAGTATTGTACTTTTTCCTAGTACGAATTTCTATCAAAGTAGATATTATGGGGCTGACTAGCATAGACCAAGTTTTGAGAGCAGGCTTGTGCTGTATGTGGTGTTCTTGAGCAAGAATGAAGTAATGGTGGTGCAGGCTAAGATTTGACTTTATATCCAGAACATGCTGACATCCCTAAAATGGTTAAAGCCCACCTTGGCTGGTGGTGATGGGGTGCAGATCTGTGGAAGTTAGGCTAGATGTAGTGGGACTTTTGACAAATGAAGAGTGACAAGCAGCTCTTTTTTTTTTTGCCCAAGTGTAAGACAGTTGGACATATCTTAATGCTTTAGTCACATAAGCTGTTAGTACTACATCAAGACCTTGCTAACTGGTGTCTAGCTGCAGAGTATCACACCATAAAACTTAATGGATATTTTAGTAAGCAAATGTTTCATCATCTCAAATCTTCTGTCTTGCTCTTTTGACTAAACCTTGCTGCATCATGCTGTAGTGGCTTATTGGGAATGAAGTTGTAGAAGTATTGCATCATGCCTCGACAATGCATAAAAGATGATCTCATGTGGCTTTGCACATCTAGAATTGCTTTTACCTTGCCAGCATAAGATTTCAGACCTTCTGCAGGGAAAAATGTGACCTGTGCTTTTCAAAGAAAAATGTACAGGTTTCACATTTGTTCCTCAAGTTTCAAATCTTTATATATCTGTCTGCACAGCAGCCTTGCTAGATGCATGTTACTTCATGATAGCACCCTGGAATAGAATGTATTCAGTCATGGTGACTACTTCATTTAGCTCCTAAACAGTAGTGCATCTGCTGTCTGATTTTTTGGGGCTGAAATACTAGTCTCAGGAATCTGTAATTTATAATCTTGTATTAATGTAGATAGTGTGGAACCAGCCTGATATAAGTTTAATTTGTAAGACCATCTGGTTGTCCCTTTTTAAGCATATGTCTTTAAGATAAGTCACATAAGCTCATACTGACTCTTATTTGGCTTGCAAGTATGGCTAGCATTTGTCTTTTAAAGCAATAGTTCTCTCTCTCCCCACCTTGCTTGTTTCTTTTCCTGAGACATGAAGGAACTTTGCACACTGTGTATTTAAATATTTTTCTTCAGGTCGTGTGACAGTGAGGTAACAACTCAAAATATTGTTGACAGCTTCCAGTTCTTAGAGGGTTTCCAGTATTGCTCCAGAGACTTTTTAAAGATGTTTTGTGGGGGGTTTTTTGTTAAAACTTATGTTTTGCTTATGCTCTTGTCATATTTTGGAATTTGCTTCTGATTAGTTGTTGCTGTTTTTCAGGGTTTTTGTGTGTTGCTTTAAAAAAATGTGTGTGTGTATGTATATATCTTTGTGTGTGTATATGTGTGTATGTATGTATATATATGCGTGTGTGTTTATGTATGTAGAGTTAAAATAAACAATAACAAATGAGCTGATTGTGTATGCCGGAGCACATTATTCACTTAGCTATTGGTGATAATGCCTTTGAATAAATGGTAATCTGTTGCAGTGTTAACAGTGGGATAACTAGCAATTTTGCGCAGCCATGTGGACTCCATAATGCAACCCAAAGTTTAAACACACCATAGAAAACTAACAGCTGTTCATAGGATCACAGGAAGTTACTAGGATAATGGCCCTACAGCCCTTACAAGCTTAGCCAAGTTCTTACCTTTTTTTCCACGATCAGCACCTGTTGCCCCTGTCCAAGAGGGACACAGGTGGAACCCCCAAGGTGAATTTACTTTCACCCATCCAGTCGTCCAGATTGCATTTGAAGAGGGCCAATGAGGTGCTCTGTTTGAAATGAAGTTGGAGTCTGTTCCAAAGGTGTGGTAACCTCTGGGAGACAAATATGTCCATCTAGCAAGTTTTATTAATGTTGCATGCCACATTAAGGTCTGCAGAGTGAGTAACCCATGTACCATTTGACTTATGGTTATTCTTTTGTATGCAAGGCAGAGATCACCTTTGGGTAGTCTGCATGAAACAGAATAAAGTGACAGTGATTTCATACGATCCCCATAGGACAGATGCTGAAAACATTGAATTTTCCTTGTGAGGAACCTTTGTGGTTTCTCCAATTGCTGCAGGTGCTTAGAAAAGTACATACCAAAAGGGGTGTTGTACTCCATTATTGGCCTGACCTGATGAGAGAAGAGTGCAGAGAGGTTATAACTTCTTTTTTTCTGGAGGCAGTGTCCTTACTTATGAGATGAGCAGTATAGAATGTCCTTCTTACCACTGTGGCGACATGGTGGTCAAGGGTAAGGTTACTGTCAACCTGTGTGCCCAGGTCTCTCACCACTGAGTGTGTACTTAAGGTGGTGGTGTTGTGGTACTTAGCAGGAACATCTCTTTTACCGAAAGGAATGATAATACATTGTTTGCATCGAGTTTAAGGCCATGACTTTGGCGCCAATCATTTGTTTGTGTAAGACCATCTTTTAGGATGTTGACATCATTTGGAAAGTCTGACTTATCTCAGTTTGCAGTCATAAGCAAACTTTGTCAGCCACAGATCTTTAGTTTTTACTTGTCCTAAGGAGAAGTAGATTCCAAACAGTAGAGGTCCCAGGACTGATCCCTGTGGAACACTACTGGTTGCAGGTCATCTACTGGAGGTGGATTCCCCTATTTTGATGCCATGAGTTCTGTCATTGAGCCAGTTAGCTGCCCATCTAATGATATAAGGGTTGATGTCTAATTGGGTGAGTTTTTCAGTGATGCTGAGTGGCAGATCGTGTCAAACGCTTTGGCTAAGTCCAGGTACGCCATATGCACAGATTTCCCTTCGTCCAGGGCCTTGGTTACTATCTCAATGTAGTCCACCAGGTTTAACAGGCATGATCTCCCTTTGACATATCCAAACTGTGTAAGGTCAAGTGTTTGGAGATTACCTATATCCTTATTGATGAGGTCCATGATGATTCGTTCAATGGCCTTACAGATAAGGCTAGTCAGACTAATAGGTCTGTCATCCCCAGGGTCAGTGAAAGCACCACCTTTGTGCAAGGGAATAACGGTGGCTGTTTTCCATTCAGCTGGTACGAAGCTGGTGCTTACTTTGATTGAAGAGAGTACCCAATGGTGTTACTAATTCATGTTAGAGCCCATGTAGGATGCAGCCTTGGATGTTATCAGGTCTCATAGATGCTGTGTTTTTGGCCTTAGAGAGGGCATTTATGACCTGCTCTTTAGAAACACAAGGTAGGGGACAGGTGGTAGGGATGTCATGGAGTACGTGTGGTGGGGACAGGGGAGTGATGTTTTCACAGAACCTGTTGGCCAACTGGTTAGCTTTGTTCACAGGCTCAATATATGTGGTATTAACTACTACTTCTGCACAAATCTGGGCCTTTCCATTCAGGTTACGGACGTAACTGTAGAATGCCTTGTGGTTGCCCTTTGTTGAGGAAGCTAATTTGAACTTGTTTCCTTTAGAGGACTTCACAAGAAGTCTTATTTACTTGTTTAAGCTGAGGAGGGAGCCTTTCCAGTTTAGGAGGTCTCACTCCCCTTTACTGTTAGATAGCAATTTCTTCCTCTTATTGTAAATCCTGTTAGTGGCAGTTGTCCACCAGGCAGGTTTGCTCTTCCTTGAGGAGCTTGTTTTGGTCCTATCAGGTATAATACCATAATATAATCAGTCAATGCAATTATACAGGTGTTTGTATAAAGCATAGGTGTAGAGCTCAGCAGAGTTAATAGCTCCACCTGAGGGAAGAGTTGCTTGAGACACATGGTCTGAGAGCACAGTCATGTCTTTCTTCATATAGTTTAGAGAGGCACTTCTCAAGTTCACACCAACATGTACTATGACAGAGTCATAACAGTTGTTGAAAGACTTGAGTGTATGTGTGATGAGACGTATCCTGGCACCTGACAGCTGACCGTGACCTTTTCCTTATCCAGCCTGGTGACAGGGCCATCAGTGTTATCTCACGATGGAATCACCTAAGACTAATATGTTTGATTTTTATGTTTTGTCTTAAGGGTTTGACTGGTGAGACACTGGTGCATGAGCTATAATGTGTAATGTGTTCTGCAGAGAAAGTATTGTGTGTAGCGTGTTTGTGTTTGGGAGGTCTCTGATGTTTAGGTATGTTTCTGGTGAGGACCACTGCATATGTAGATATGTGTGATGTGGGTTTGGGTGGAGTAGGAGGGGAGGTGTGCATGCTGACAACCCTCTCATTGTCCTATATATTGACTGTGTGTGAGAGCATGGATTCAGGGTTCTTAATGTAGTTATTCTCTCACACCTTGTGTTTGTATGGACCAGGAATAGAGGGATGTTTGTGAACAGGAGGGCAGTTACTGCACTGCCTTTGGATGCCCATGATGACCAAACTGGCTGGAGAAACTGTGGGAAATTGTCCTAACATAGTTATAGGTCAATTTATATGATCAGGAAAAGAGGTCACACTTAGGAGTGGCTAGTGGGTGAGAGGTGTGTTCATACCTCTGAGGCTAGGCTTAAGGTTCCACCTGACAGTAGAGCAGGGTTGCGAGAAACCTTTGGAGTACCACAAGTAAATTGTTAAGGAAAAATTTACCAAACAAAACGTTTGCATCTATAACCACCAATGGTAACCACCATTATGCAGCAATGCACAACTGAGCGCTAGAAGTGAACAAGTGCAAACATGGGGCATAAACAAGAAAATACTCTCAACTCAAACTAGCCAATAAGAACACTTTCTCTGAGCTCTAGTCCAGTCACCCTCAATTAGATGGGGCCCAGACAGCACTCCTCACACAAGAGTGCAGAAGGGTCTCCACCAACAAAGGTAGCTGATGCTCAGACTTTACAAAACAGACCCAGAAATAGCAATCTTGGAACTGGGCAGTGCTACAGCTGAACTAGTACAGTATACAGTAAACCGTGACAAAAAATAGTTCAGACAGTGGAATGTAAATACATATTAAAAGTGCAGTATTAGAGTAAAAAACAGGTAATTACAGTTAGAAGCAACGGATGCCTCAGATATTTCAGTATCTCAATGAAGAGCTGGTTTTAGTGCTCAAGTGATACTAAGCAGTCTAGATTCAGCAAGTCTGTATCTAGCCTCTGCTATAAAATGCAGAAGTACTAGAAATTCAAAGGGCATGAAATGACAGTCAGAACAGCAGAAATCATTTTAAATAATGCAGCAGTTTGTGCTATAAATTGCAGAAGTACTAGAAATTCAAAGTGCATAAAATCACAGTCAGAACAGCAGAAAGCAGTTTAATGCAACAATTCACCAGCAGTTCCCAGCACAGAAGGGTGTAGGCCACACTGTCCTGCCACAAGAGTCTAGACCACAAACTGAGTGAGAAAGATTGAATAGATTATAAGTGATGTATAATGTTTGCAACTGGGAGTGTACAAGTATGATTTGTGATGTAAAGTACTTGCAGCTAGGATTGTGTCGATGTGGTTTAATTTATATAAATATATGATTGTGTATGTAGTAAGTGATGGTTTATTAAAGATGTTTTGTATCTTGTTTAAAAAAAGACAGGAATTGAAAAATGTATGTAATATTGCTTGTTATATGATATATAGCAATATATGTGAAATATGTTATATTAATATAGTTTTTATTTCTTTTATATGATTGTAAATTTGCCTATATCACAAGTGATAATTCAATAAAGGTGTTTGAAAAGAGAGAGAGAGACCGCACACCTTCCTAATGTAAAGCAAATGGTTTTGGAGCACATGTGCTTAAGCCAAAGGTAAGACACATAGAGTAACAAACGCAATAGGCCTTCAGCCAGCAATTTCCAGCCAGAAGGGTGTAGGCTATCCTCTCCTGCCACAAGAGTTTAGACTGCAAATCCTTCTAATGTAAAGTAACTGTTCAATGTTTTAAACTGATAATTTAGAAACAGTTCACTGTGTGGGCTTTTGTAAATATGTGAAGTAACAGCCATGTAGAGTGCTTATTTGTACTGTATTTAAATGATTACTTATTAGGTGATGACTGTAACCAATGTTAGCTTGTACAATGGTTAATATGTTTGTTAAACATTAGATGGTTTTAAAGCTAAGTGGTATAACTTTTGTATAGCCTGTTGGACATAAAGGCATGTTCTGTATGCTTTGGAAGGTTTTATGTATTAATCGTGATCAGAAACACAGTTGAAGGTGTTATGCCACTCTCCTAATGTGATCACAGCACATTATAGACCATTGGCTCTGAAACTGGGAAGCTGGCATTTCTGTGGGAACCCACGTCTGTTTGGGAAACTGAAATAAATATGAAAATATTGTGCACTTAAAGTATTACCTTCTCAGCTTTCTTTTTATTTTGGACCAAGCTAAGTGAGATAAGTAGGAGTTGATGAAGGTGTGCATTTGTTGCATATAATTAGTAAAGAATATGTTATGTCGAATACTGATTATTTAAAGTCTGGCTATATTGTTGAGAGTTGGTCCACAATAGTATAGGACAACCTGTATTTTGATTGCAGAAGCCAAAAATATTTTTCTGATATCTGGCTCTACATGATTGTCACTGTTTAAGTGACACCCTGACTCCATGTACAAAAATGGATAAAAGAAGTAATGGATGGATGGGGAGCCTCAGGCTGTCTTTTGGGGTTTGAGTGTGACTTACTGTGACAAGATTCTTAGAACCTGGTCAAGACTGTTGCTATATTGCAACATTACTGATGGTTACAGTTTTGAACTTTTTTTCCAACAAACATCTTTGTTAAATTTTCACACATGACATAGGCAATCTTGAATTTTGATCCTTGGAACAATGATATTAGGAAGTACAAACTGGGGAATATATACTTAGTCAAGGATTGTATTGCATTGGAGTGTTTACTTTACACAGAGATGTTCTGGTCTTGGAATCGTGTATGCAAGTTGCAAAGGTGTGTGGGCACAACCCTCCAACACTGATGATGGTGTTGGGATAGCCGAAGCCCTGTGCAAGATTTTTTCAACATTCTGCACATTTATTTTGTAATAGTAATGTATGAGCAATATTTGTGGCCCTTGGATTTGAGGCTGTTAGGCTACTGATAGGGAGCCCAGACATCACTTCTGTAGGCTAAGCACTCGGAGAAGTTGAGAGCTTCTAGAGGGTTATAATACGTTTTATAACTTGTATGTATGAATATACTTTTTATTTCTGTAATTACAGTAGCCCTTATGAAGTATTTATCCTGTGTTTTGCTTGTCATAAGGACTGGAAATATATGATCACTATACAGTTCTGGAATTAGCAGTGCACCCATGTTTTATAGAGCACTTTTAAAGTACTTAACACTGATGTGTTCTGCATGTTTCATTGGATTGAAGTTGTTTGTGGCAGAGGCACATATTTGCTGTTTTAGGCCTTGAATCAAGAAATATTCTGGGTCTGTAAACAACTAACTTCATATTTATTTTGACAGTTAAATGGCCAGTGTAGCTGCTTTCAGAATCTGGAAATGCTGAAATGTCGGCCAGCTCACTTAGCTGTCTTTTTGCATCATGTGGTATCACAGTTTGATCCAGCACCCCTGGTAAGAAATATAACAGAAAGAGGTAAAAATAAGCTACATTGAGTAGTATTTATTTAGCCAAGTTGTACTGTGTTTAAAAATAATTTTCTAAATTGCGCTTGGAAGTGCAAAAAATAACCTGTAATAAAGTAATCAAACCTCTCTATATGTTGGTGCTGCATCATGTTAATGGTCCAGTCTGAAGAACTGAGAGTGCTGTAGTTTGACAATGTTTTTTTTATACCACAGGAGAATATCTTGGATACTGTTTTTGTTGGACAGAGAAGTGCAAAATGTAAGCAGGTAGTTGTAGAGCATTACATTCTAGCTAGATTTCTGTGTTTCCATAGTTGATTCTAGTACATGTACTGTTGTGATCTTCATCCAGAAGGCCATTTTAACAGAAAATCATAATGTTTGAGGTTTTACTTTACCTTATTTGCTTTATCTTGGGCAGCATTTTTTAGCAGCAGTCCTTTTGTCTCTACTCACACTGATTTACCACACTTTGGAAGCTGTTGCATTACAGACGTGTGCCATTTACTTTCAGAGCTTTCTTCATTTCTTATTGCCAGTATTAGTGATTCACATCTCTCATTCAGACTGCAGTAGATTTCATCTGTGTAGTGACTTCCACTAGTTCATTTCTTATTTTCTTTTTTATTTGTAGATCTTCAGGCAAATTACTATTTATTTATTTAATTAATTAGTTTGTTTACCAGGGTAGTACACAGATCACAATAGATTATTTGCAGCACAGCCCAGATAACTTGATGTCCTTTTGATCACTGTTGCAGTATTAGTATTAAATGGGATATCCTGCCAAGCATAACTGTACGTCTGGCCAGCATACCAAAGACTGGGTGTTTTGTCCAGCCACCATTCCAAACAGTGGGTGCAATATGTCCAGCCAGCATACTAAAGAATAGGCACCATGCATCCGATTTATGTCCCAGGTGTGTGAGATCTAGGAGGTACATCAAGGGCACAAGGATGCAGACAAGCTCAGAGCTTACTTGCCACCAACCAGAATAATGAACCTGTGCCAGTTTTGAATGCTTTGTTCAGATAAGTATCCCTGTTGGGGATCCTTCCTCTGAGTGGCAAATTCCTTATAACAGCAGTCATGTTAATTGCTTATTTTGTCTAGGATCCAACCATAATTTACAAGGGGTGTTCATTTTTATCAGTCTTTGTCCCTAAGATTCTTGGGAGTAGTTTGTCTTTGAACATTTATTTTGAAAACCAAAGGTTAAAAGAACTCTCACAGGAGAGAATGGCTTCTAAAGCTTCCCAGTCTGAAATCCTCCTGCAGCTGTAAAAGAAGCTAAAGAAGTTGAAGCTGTAGCGTCTACTGTCCAGTCAGACCTGGTGTCTCCACTGTGCCTCTTGATGAGTCCCAAGGCCATCCAAGTTTATTGGTTGCTCCTGGTGCTACAGCTGTGTCAGAGACTGATAAGGTACAGACTCTTCACTCATCCATCCTGACTGGTCAGATGGCCACCTTGGCTGGGAAAGTGCATTCACAGCTGATCATTTCCATGTGGGACCTGAGGGTATTCCTCAAATTCTAGTGTTGGCAGACCTTCCCTGGTGCCATTATCAAAGTTTTTTGAGGGTCATAGGCTCCCCATTTTGTGCAAGCTGATATCTCTGCAAAAAGCAGAAGGCCAAGCATACCTGTCTGTCTACTCCTGTTATTAAAAACCCTCAGCTAGAGTGGTATGATTTTTTTCACCAAGGGCTTTTTAAACTTTTGTCCCTTATACTCCCTCGATTCTCTTATTCTCTTTTTTGTCAAAACAGGTGTAGAGATGACAGCTGTTACTCTGTAAATTCTTCAGCCTAGTCTTTCCAGATTCATTCACATGTGAATTTTAGATCTGAAGATGACACAGTTTCCTGATCCTCACTTAGAGGAACTGTTTTAGTGACACAGTCTTAAAACTGATGCTGCATTTTCAGTTGCAATGTAAGCATATGTCAGAGGTACAAAGGAGGTGGTATGACCTTTTATATATGGGAGTCCCAAAACCACTGGTCGTTTCTCAGATTTTGGGAATATTGCAAGGTACCTTTGCCACTGCTTCCCTTAATCTAGAATCACATCCTCTTGTTTCCAAAAAAAAAATTGATTCTGTAAGGTTTATAGGGAAGTACAAGGCTTAGTTGCCCTTGTGGGCCATCTTAATCCTAGCCATTTTCTCTTTCTAAGTTGAGAATCTACCCCATACCTTGTGTCTGTGAGGTAAACACCTTAACTGTTAATGCCATACCTTGATTCCCATAAGTTTATCTACAAAAATCCTTCATCTGACCCTGCTGCAGTTGTCTTGAGTCTGAAAACCCACTAAGCTGTTGCCCTCTTCTAATGCTTTGCCCAGTGATAATGATAGCAGAGGATGGATATGGTTAAAAAGGTTTACACATCTGCTACACTTTCTTTCTGTGCCTTTGCTTATCAGACTGGTATGATCAGGTATCTTTTATCTATTTGGAAATGAGAACAAGCTTCTTTCTGATTTGTCAAATTCAAACACTGTAGCTTCAGCACTTTGTGTTCTAAAGTCAACCACTCAAGTGGCCAGACATTCAATTAAATGCAGTTATGATACAGTTGACACATCTTTCAGAGCAGCAGCTACTGCCTCTGTTTTGAGAAGATTCTCTTGGCTGAGGTTACAGTCCCTGCCCAGGGGATGCAAAATCCAAACTTTTATACACCCCTCTGGATAGAGAAAATCCTTTTTGTCCCACTGTAACTGAGATTTTAAGAATTTACAGGAGAAAGGCAAGATTATGTGGGAATTTGAACAAATCTTCCTTTCCCAGTTTTGAGTAAATTTCTTTGCAAGGCTGGTCCCTTTTTTCTAAGGAACAGACGCACTCTTAAAAGAGAAAAAAAATTTCAGGACAAGTCAAAGCAGGATTTCAAAGGATCAGTATTCTTCTTTCCTGACAAGCCAACATCCTTATGACTATCCTCCCTTGCCCCCATTCCCATAACACCTTGGCCAGTCCCCTCTCTATCTTTGTCAAGAAACTTTTCATTCCTGTTGGGAATCAATAACTAAACAAATGGGTCCATCCCAACATACGGGAAGGGATACAGGATGTCTTGGTTCATTCCTGCTGTCAACTTAGGCATTCCTTAGCTTTTCTCTAATCAAATTTGTCTGATCGCCCTTATTCTGCAAGAGCTGTTTTCTCAGGGAGCCATAGAGATGAGCCCTTCACAGTTTCAGAAGAATGGGTTTTACTGGAGTCTCTCTCTAGTTCCCAAAAAGGAAGGGAAGTGGAGGACCCATTCTGGATTTGTCTATTCTCAACACCTCCTTAATGGTACCAAAATTAAAAATGTTAACCCTCTAATGTCTTCCTCCATTGATCTTTCCCCTAGGCTTTCCTTATGAATCTGGATATACAGAAGATGTATCTGCATATTCATTCAGATCACGTGAAATTAAGTTTTTGTGCCTTATAATTTCACTTTCAATTTTCTGCTTTGCCCTTTGATCTTTCCACTGCCCCAATAGTATTCATAAAGTGCAATACTCTTATTGCATTCTGCATGCTTTATGGAATTCATATTTTCCGTATCTGAATGACCTTCATGTTTCATCAAGAGACATGCTTATGGCAGACCTCAATTTTGCCATAGACATTTTTCACCGTGATCTCTAAAAAGTTCATACTGTTTCCATTCATGGACCTGGTCTTTGTAGGGTACGGGTTCAGTAATATATCAATGACAGAAGTTCTTCCTTAAGATATAGTGCAGTTCCTAATGGATTACCTGCAGCCCCTTCTTACCCTAGAACTGACAGCAGGAGAGTTGTTGAGAGCTCTGGGGTATATGGCTGCCACTGTCCCAGCAATTCATTGTCAGACTCCACGAGTAAGATTCAGTGCATCTCAAGTTTGTTTGGACACATTACCACAGTCTTAACTTCCTAGTTCTTCCCTTCTCCTTCACCAGGACAAAATTATTTTGGTGGATCAACCAGATGTCACTCAATTTGAGTGCCCTCTCTGGCTATCTGCCCTTGCCAGGGACTTTACAAAGGTGCCTCAGACCTGGCATTGGGTGCATGTTGTTTTTTTTTCTCTTACTTGTGGTGGTGCCCTACCAGTTATCCATTGTTTTTTTTTTTTTCTCATACTGTCCCACCTTGTTGCTACACCTTGACATTCCCATTCCATTTTTCCGGGTATTTCAAATTATTCCTGTAGTTACGCCCATGTTTTAAGGCACCCCTTCCTTAGACCTGTGCCCGGGATTTAACTTGTGTCCCTCTCCTTTTCCATCTCCAGAATAATTTTTATTCTCCCTGTCTTCCCTTATTCCTGCTGTGGGTACTATTAGATCTTTCCTGTGTACCATTTAATCTTGAACATCCACTTAGTTTTCTCCCTTTTTTCATCTGTGTTTTTTGGTTTTGCTCATTTGGATATTCCTAGCATTATTCCTACAGATCTGTCCCTTTCTTTAAATGCAGTTTCATCTCAGATCATGCTTTTCCACTTCACCTAGTTAGCTATGTCCACCATTAATTGTAATATGTTTGCTAGTTGGCAGATCTTCAGATAATTACTTCTCCAAGAATTCCAACTCACCTATCTCTCTCCCCCCCCCCCCCCCCCTTTGGATAACATTATTACTCCTCATGTCAACCTTGGTGCATCACCTTCTCAAATAAAAAACTTTGCTGTTTTACTTTTTTTTTTTTTAATGTAGGTTTCTTTTGGGTTATTCCAAAACACAAGTCCTGGGTATAAGAATTTTGATAGTACAAATAACCATTACTTGTACCTTCTGATCCATATCCAACTTTTATTTTTGATTTTTAATTTTACTCAGTACCTTCCGTATATTACCTCTGTTTCTTATACCATGTTTTTTAGCTAAAGGCCTAGTTATGTGATAATGTCCATCATATTAGTCGTTGCTACAGTAGCCTTAGTTATAGGGTTTATATAACAACCAACCTGCTACCAAAGCTTTCAAGTCACCTTCCACACACCCAAACTGCCAAATAGATCAGTCTGAGCTGAATGACAAGTTTGGGTGCCAAGCCCTTCAGAACTTTACTGCTGCTGTAAAATATACTCCTCTAAAGCTTTGGAAACTTGTCATTTGGTTTGGTGCTGTTCTTTTGCTGGGAAATAAGTTTCATTTGGAGAAGAGCTTCCATTTTCTGTATATTTTTTGTGTTTTAATAGTATTCCATGACATGTTTTTCAAATTTTTTGCATAAAATGAGGCAGTTCCCCGATGTTCCACCCAATCAAAAGGATGAGGGTACTCTATATAAAAAAAAAAAAAAAAAGTCATCCAAAATGTTCCCCCAGACCAGATAGGATCCAGAATTTATTTAAGGTTCTTTTTAGTGCCAAAGAAAGCAGGGGACGTGAGACCCATTGTGAATTTCAGCAAACTAAATTGATAGGTAAGCTACTCAAAAATCCGGGTGGTCATGGTTTAGTCAGTTCTGCCACTGTTATGAAAGGAAGATTGGATGTGTGTGATAGTTTCAAGATGTGTACTATCACGTCAAAATGAACAAGGAGCTCCAGACGATATCTGTGCTTCTGGCTGGGAAGACTGTCATTACCAGTTCAAAGCACTGCCCTGTGGTCTCACCACAGCCCCCATAGGGGTTACCAAATGGATTGGCAGTGGTAGCAGCTCAGCTAAGACTGCTAGGATTCCAGGTGTTTCTAGATGACTGGCTCCTGACTGCTGTGCCCAGGCATCTACTTCTACAAGCAAGGGACTATTTGCTCCAGTTGTGTCACTGTCAGGGCATTAAAGTCCACTAAAACAAATCATGTCTCATTCCTGCACAGACCTTGGAATTCATAGGGGCTGATCTTGAAATCATCAATCAGATACTTTTTCTACCTGCAAGAGTGCAAACCCTCAGATCCCAGGTGAAGGAAGTGATCTTGTACTCGTCCCCAGCAGGATGACTAGTTTTACAAGCTCTAGGTCAGTAGCAGCAGTGATCACTCTAGTTCCTTTAGCTAGATATCATAGGTGAAATCTACAGTGAACCTTATCAGTTCAATGATCTATTCTTCAACAGCCTTTATGCTTTCTAATGAGAAACTTCATTTGAACGGATCCACTCAGGATCACACAAATTTGTGATGGATCCATTTGAATGAAGTTTCTCAGGGTTGTCCTTTGATTTTACTTCTCCCAGTGGCCACACTGACCATGGAATCCTCCCATCTGGGGTTGGGGGGCATTTCTTGGGAAGGGCAGACAAGGCATATGGTCCCCTGAAGAGGCCAACTCTCATATCAGTGTCCTGGAGGTGAAAGATGTCCTCCTAGAGGTGCAAGCATTCCAAGAAGGCTGTTCCCTCCAGAACAGTTGTGATTCAGTCCAACAAATATGTCTGTGGTCTGGTACGTCAACAAACAGAGGAACCAAGTTCTATCCTCTTTGTCACTAGGCACTGTGTGTATGGCAGTGGGTGATGTCTTCCAGACGTTTTCTCATTGCAACACGTATACTGAGGAAATCCATTGTGCTTGCAAACAGACTATACAGGTCCTTTCTAATGCCTCATGAGTGGTATCAAAATGTCAAAAGTGTGAAATTGTTGATGAGGCCAGCCATGTTGCTGTCTTTTTGCTCCCTCTCCTCAACAACAAATGCAACTGTTTCTTTGCCCTGATCCCTCCTCTGTGGGAGTCACTGAGAGATGCTGTAGTCCACAATTGGCCCCCGGTCTCCTTTATGCTTATCCCCATTACCTCTACTTCCCAAGTTCTTGTAGAAAGCCTACCTGTTAAAGGGCAATAATCCTCATTGCACCCTTTTGGCCTCATCAAATCTGGTTTCTCTTTCTGTGGCCTCATCTTCTGTATCCACCCTGGATACTGGACCCCCTGTCCAGATCTCCTGTCGTATCCTACAGGGGTAGTTCATCTGGAAATATTAGGTCTCAAGCCAACCACATGGTTTCTTCAATTCCAGTGATAGCTAGACAGCACAGGCTGTTTTCCTCAATTAGACACATCCTTTTAGCCTCTCAAAAGGCTTCCACTAGGAGAGCGTACAAATGTAAATGGAAGAGGTTTTTAATTTGGGCCCTAAAAAGAGATATGGACCCCTTTTCTGCCCCAACTTCTGCAGTCCTAGATTTTTTTTTTTTAGCATCCTTCCAAAAGGGGCTAGATGCTTCTAAATTGTGCAAAACATTTCTGAAGGGTATCTTTTTACTTACGTTTCCAGTCAAGGATCCTATTCCTCCTTGGGACCTACCTATTTTACTTTGAAGTTTGACTTAGTCCTTTTGAACTCTCTGAGAAATCACACCTAAACTTTTTGTCCTGGAAGACCCTTTTCTTAGTTGCCATTACGTCAGCTAAGTGAGTATCTGAACTCGAGGCCCTTTCTTCCAAGCCTCCATACCTGGCCTTTCATAAGGGCAGTGTGTCTTTACATACGAATCCATCTTTTTTAACTAAATTGCTCTGAGTCTAGCATTATTTAGGTCATCAACCCCCAATTTTCTTCCCAAAGTTTTGCAATAAGGGTGAATATGTGCTGCATCTCTTAGATTTACAAAGGTGACTTCAATTTTATCTTCACCGAACCAAATATTTCAGAAAATCAGACTAATTGTATACTTTTCTAATGACAGATTCGGTATGGCAGTTTCCAAAGTTACTTTAGCCAAATTGTTGAGTGATTGCATATTCTTTGTCTTACAAACAGAAAGGTTTGTCTTTTCTTAAGCCACCAAGAGCACATTCAGTGAGGTCTGTTGTGACCTCTTCAGCCTTTTGGTCAAGAGCTTTGATAGGTGACATCTATGCAGCTGTCACTTAGTCCACTACTCATTCCTTTATTGCTCATTACAAGTTAGGTGTGATTTCTAGGAACAGAGTTACCTTTGTTTCTGAGTGCTCTGAAATATCCTTCCTTGAGAACAGCCCAAAATTCATCTGTCTGGGGACTCTGTCCCATCAGCTGAGGAATGATTGAAAGTGACTAAATCAGATACAAAAGTTTTATATACTTGTCATAACAATGGATCTGTGTAATCAGTTTTCATTCTTCAACTGCCCACCCTCCTTAACCCCCTTCTCCTTCTTCATGGAGGTCACCTAAGGGATTTTTTTTTGGAAACTCTGTTCCTTGTTTGAGCTCCAGTTTTATCTCTGCTGTTTCTTTTCCAAGTAGTCTGCATAGAATAAACTATTGTTTATGGAGGCAGCAAACTCGATCTGAGGTATGTTAGGTTGGTGGGGCATTATGGGTAAAGGAGCTCAAGAGTTGGCTCCATGAATCAAATGAAGTGGCTGAGCCACATATGAGGTTGGATCCTAAACTCATCAGTTGAGGAAGAATGAATATGGGCAACACAGGTCTATTGATGTCCTTCTATTCCTATGTTCCAGTATTCTTACTGTGGGATTTCCTGCCTCAGGCGAGGCACTGTTAGGTCCTATACAAAAGCTTCAGCCTGGTTGCTGTAGGTGCATGGGAAGTTGCACGTAGGACCATAAACCAGCATGAGTGAAGATTCACAATTTTGCTGGGTTACAAGAGCTCTGAGTTTAAAACTGCTGATGTTCTATCTCGCCATTCATTCGTACATATGGGTTCGGAGCTGATCTTGGTTAGCTGTATTTAGTATTAGCCGATGTCCGCTAAGAAGGGCAAATGCCATTGCAGGCATCAGATATCACATAAAGATACGCACGACTGTTGCTTTTTTGTCTTTTGAAGAACATGATCTTGCTGCTTGTTCCATTTGCCAATCTTTTGAACTGAAGACCCTCCGCTGCCTTAAACTTATATTTAGAGAGCCTGCATCTCAAAAAGCTTGTGCTTAGGATGAATCCCAAATCGGCTGCTCCAACTGAACCACTGCGGAAAGAAGCCAAAGTTTCCAGGCCTCCTCCTGTTGCCTCTCTGCCATCGGATGTCCCGCCAGCTTCCGATTTAGGAGTTGAGGGACATCCAACAGAACCGACTACTTCGGCTCCCACCGAGGAAGCCACTTCAGAAATAATGGCCTGCATGTCCATGGAGATAGCCCAGACGTTGGTACCTACTGAGGTCGAGGGGGAACCAGAATCGGTCAGATGACCTTCAGAGATGCCAATTCCTGAGACTCTGGCTTCTGAGCCTAGGCCTTCTCCCAGACCAATGCCTGCAAGCAAAAACAAGCAACTAAGCATTTGACTCCTACCCCTGAAGGAGTTTGATTGGCAAACATTCACTAACTCCCTGATTCAGGCCTTTTTTGGCCCTCAGGCTGTTATCCCTCCACTGTACCTGTCCTCAGCCCTAGGCCTGCCTCTGCCATTTCTCTCCCCTTGCAGACTACCCAAGAAGGGAGAGGAGGGACTAGAACCTTACTACTGTTCTTCTGAAAAGTCGATTTGTTATGCATCCCAGATTGCCCCTCTCTTAGAATACTATTCACCAGATGAGGAATCCATTGAAGGCGGCTCCCCACCAGAGGACATTACCTTTGGTGAAACTATAACTGAGATGAAAGAGTACTTTAAGTAGGACACTATCTAGATGATTTGACACCCAGAGGAGGTATTTTGAACTCCTTCAAGTGGAGTCACCCTCCCCATCAGCCATCCCACCTGTCTTACCTGCCTGTCTGGATACTTTTACATCTGCATCCAAAAATCCTGATGCTCAACCACCTGCACCTAAAAGACCAGACAAATTTTATAAGGTACCTGATGAGCAAATGTTCTTAGTAAACATCCCCTGGCAGACCCTGCAGTTACTGCTGTCTCCCCAGACAAGCAATCCAGACTTATTCCCTCTGCATCTCTTTTGCCTACTGATAAAGAGAGCAAAAGCATGGACAGGATTGGGGAAAAAAGTACACACCTCTTCCACCCTGGCCTTCCGTGCTATTAATTGCCAGACACGCATGGTAAAATATGCCCTGGACCTTGTCTAACAAGCAATCTCCTGGCTGCCGCACCTGACTGCCCTGTTAAATCAGACCTAACATCTAAACTGTCTCTGGCTTCACAGGTAGCCAGACATTCCATTAGGTACAGGTGTGATGCAGCAGAAGCCTCTGCTAGGTCAGCAGCTTCTGTCCTCCACAGATATTATTGGCTTTGCCTACAACCTCTTCCTGAAGACTTCAGAACTAAAATTATGGATGCCCCATTAAAACCATAACCTTTTGTTTGGAAAACAATCTGCAGAACTTTTTAAAGATCTGCAGGAGAAAAGCAAAGAACTGCAGGACATCAGGCATTTGCTTGTGTCCCCTATTCCTAAGTATTACAGGAAGTACCATGCTAAAACTTGATTTGTCAGGAGAGCTCCTTCCCCTGGCACCCCCTCCTCCACCAGGCACAGGAGAGGAACCAGAAGGCAAACATACGCCAGACCTGTTACCTCCCAACTAACTCCTAAACCGCCATTTCAGGATAGAAATGCACCCAACGATGCGTGACTGCCTTGCCCATCTGCATTTGTCAGCCTGCCTAACCCACTGTTTACCATTTTGGAAAACCATCACTGCAAACCAATGGGTACTGACTATCATTCAAAACTAATACTTCCTTTCTTGGAGGGAAAAGCCCATCCCAAGCCCCCCCCCCCCCAAAAAAAAAATAAAAAATAAAACCCACCTCCTGCCACAAATTCTTCAAGACCTCCAAAAACTAGGAACAATAGAGCCCTTTTATACAGGTCAGGAAAGAAAAGTGTTTTACTCAAGACTTTTTCTGGTCCCCAAAAAGGATGGCCCTTGGAGACTTGTACCGGATCTGTCCTTCCTGAACCAATTCCTAAAAGTTTCATCATTTAAAATGCTTTCCCTTCCAACCCTTCTCCCAGTCCAGTCTTTTATGGCCACACTGGATCTAAAGGAGGCTTACCTCCATAATCCCCATAAAGCCCTCCAACAGAAAATTCTTAAATTTTTCTGGACCCTGCTCTCATTTTCAGTTTACAGCCTTGCCGTTCTGTTTGTCTATTGCACACACAGTATTCACAAAATGCCTAGCCCCAGCCATTGCTTACTGCAGGACCCAAGGTATCCAACTCTGTCCCTACCTAGATGACATTCTCCTTCTAGCAGAGACAGAAACCCTTCTCAAAGACAACCTTAGGTTCACCCACCACCCTTATTCAAAACCAGGGCCTCACCCTCAATATAAACAAATCCTCCTTGCTCCCTCAACAAGACAAAATCTTTCTGGGCTGCAGAATCGGGACAGATCTGATGTGGGCCTTTCTTCCCCAGAAAAAGGTCCACTCCCTCTCCACTCACTTTCAAAACCCTTTACTGGAACCCCAGATTTATGCAAGACAATTCCTGCAATTCCTGGGGCTTATGACAACCACCATTCCTATGCTTCCCTTGGCAAGAATCCACATGCGGAAGTTCCAGTGGTACCTCAAGAACATGTGGTCACAACACCTACACACACTGGAGAAGCAAATTCCTTTTCTGCCCTGCCTCAAATCAGAAGTAAGGTGGTGGATTCTACAAATCCGTCACAAGCCGGGATTACCACTCCAAATGCCCTCCCCAACCCAGTTCATGCACACAGATGCATCAGACCTAGGGGTAGGGAGCCACCTGCAAGTGTTTCATAGTTCAGGAAACATGGACTCCTGCCCTTCAAAAGAAACATATCAATGTCAGGGAGATGACTGCAGTTGTTCTTGTCCTGGAGGCTTTTCTTCCTACTCTCCACCCGGGCCCCTTTCTAATATTTACAGACACTACAGTTGTGTGGTACCTCAACAAACGAGGGACCAAAGCCTACCCCCTTTGCAGAATAACTACAAATTTGAGACCTCGCCTTCAGGCACAACTTGTCCCTGCAGGCCTCCTACATCCCCTCTCAGGACCACAAACAGGCAGATGATCTCAGCAGAACATCTTCTCTACAGCACGAGTGAATGTTGAACAGGGAAACCTTTCTAGACATTGTGCACCAATGGGGCACTCCTCAAGTGGATCTGTTTGCTTCCCCCCCAGAACAGACAGTTGTGCAATTTCTGCACCAAGGATCACTCCCCACTAGCCTGGAGAGTAGATGCCTTCAGCATTCCTTGGAAATGGTTTCTTTACACCCCCCCCTTCACTCTAATCCAAAAGGTCCTACTGAAAATCAGGAAGGACAAACCAAAAATCTTGCTGGTGACCCCCTGCTGGCCAAGGCAGCACTGGTTCCCCCTACTTCACTCACAAGCCAAGGGCAATCGCCAAAAGTTACCCCACAAGGTGGACCTTCTCACACAACAAAAGGGAACCCTAATCCATGCTCACCTACAGATGTTAACAATAACACTCTGGGTGATAAACTTGTAATCCCTTTTAGACACTACTACTCAGAGGACGTGCTTTCAGTCCTGAGGGAGGCCAGGAAACCTGCAACTAGAAAATTATACTTAACAAAATGGGAGAGATTCTCCAAATGGTGCCTACATAAGTACAGGGACCCCAGCCAAGCAAACCCTTCCCTAGTCCTTGCATGGTATGTGAACTTAAGGATGGCCTTTCTTACTCCTCAGTGAAAGTGCACCTTTCAGCCATTTCTACCTGCATGCTTCTAGATTCCCCTTTACTGTCCAGGCTAGATTAAACTTTTCCTGATAGATTAAACATCAGACCACCTAGAAAACCCATCCTGCCACCCTGGGACCTAAACATTGTCTTGGAAAAACGAACACTTGCCCCCTTTCTGCTGGTTAGCAATGCTACTTTACAAGTGTGTACATATAAGACTGTAGTGTTGGTGGCCATCACTTCTGCTAGGAGAGTGTCAGAGTTGCAGGTTCTCGTCAACCCCCCCCCCCCATCTTCCACAGGTACAGGGTGACCTTACGCACTAACCCTTCATGCCTAAAGTGGCAAACGAACTGTCCTTAAATCAATCTGTTCACCTGCCTACCTTCTTCCCCTCTCCAATTAATAATAGTGAGGTTATTCTCCATTCCCTGGATGTACACAGACAACTGAGATTCTACCTAGACAAAACTAAATTCTTCAGAAAATCTGACCAACTATTTGTCTCCTTCCAACCCAGGGCTATGGGCAAGGCAGTTTCCAAGCAAACTATTTCAGGTTGGATCAAAAAATCAATTTCCTTCTGCTACCCACACCATGGGAAACACTTGTCCCATGGGGTGAGAGCTCATTCCACCAGAGGTACAGCAGCTTCCAAAGCCTTCTGCAAAGGACTGCACACAGCTTCCATTATGGCAGCTGCCACCTGGTCCACTATTCACACTTTCACCAGACACTGCAAACTAGATCAAGTCTCGAGAGCCAGGGCAGGCTTTGCTAGAGCACTCCTGCAGGGGTTTCTGGAATCATCCACTTCTTACCTCCACCCTTCCATCTAACTAGCTGTGGTACTCTCCCACAGTTGGAATACTGCAA
This sequence comes from Protopterus annectens, assembly GCF_019279795.1. Lineage (NCBI taxonomy): Eukaryota > Metazoa > Chordata > Ceratodontiformes > Protopteridae > Protopterus > Protopterus annectens. The sequence goes on from NC_056741.1 coordinate 1,409,972,307, forward strand.
CATAGGAATAAAAGGACATAGAATAGTTGTGTAAAATCTTACCATAACCATAGATGTCCTTCTCTTCCATGTTGCGGTATTCCATCCCTCCCACCTTCCCCCTGAATTAAGTTTGGACTATGGACCTAGCTCTTGGCTACTAGAAAGCTCTACCCTCCACCAAAGGCAACTAGCCAGCATGTGACACTTGACACCTCTGGCTGACAATCACTTATTACTCTTTGGGACTGTCTGGCCTTCAGGTTCTGACATCTGTGCATGCAGACGTCACATTTAAGGTCCCTGGTTTATGGCCCTATGTGTGACATCCCATGCACCTACAGCAACCAGGCTTAAGCTTTTGTATAAGAGCTGACGTCGGGTCGCCTGAGGCAAGAAATCCCACAGTAGGAATACTGCAACATGGAAAAGGACATTTATGGTTTTGGTAAGATTTTACACAACTATTCTTTATGGAGAGGACGTAACTTTTGTTTTCATCATTCCTTTCGATTAACTGTAGTCATAGTTACATTCTTGACCTCTCCAGCTAAGCCTTTCTGGCTCTTCGTACTGCTATGGCTCTATCCTCCCCTACTTCTGGGTCACTAACAGTTGCTACATTCCATTGCATATAGGAGTATGCATACCACTTCCCCAGCTTTCTCCCTACATCACTTTTTGTGCTTTTTGACCATATTCCTTTGCTTTATTTCACATTTCCTTTTGCAGTTTTAACCTCCTATCTCCCTGTAGTTTTCCCTTCAAGGCTAGGCCAAATATTGTATTTTAATGTATTCCAGTAGGTGTCATCTACTTCCTGTCTTCCCATGACTGTCTTCTTTCCTCCCCTCATTTCTGCGTAGTTCTATTACTTCTGTGTTTGATGTTTCCACATTCCTTAACACTTATCATAGGGGGTCCATATTGAAGAAATTAAACATCTTTTCTCTGATTCTCTTGACCTGTTGCCTAGTATCTATGCTTTGGGACTCCTGATAGTTTTGTTGCCTTTATTAGTTTTTCTTCCTGTATAGCCTATTATATAGGTATTAAACGGTACCATGTTGACTTGCTTTTGTAGGGGAATTGTAAACTACTACTTGTCTTCTCTTTCCTAGCCTGTCCCGTACTCCATGTCTGTTTGGCTGTAAGCCCTGGCTTTTACATTAATGCTAGACTAACAGTTTAAACACATTTGATCTCAATCCTATTATTTTTCTTACTTGCATTCCCTCCTCCTCCTCCTTTTCTGACTTTTCTTAAGATTTATGCAGTGAATCAGCGCTGTAGAGCATCTCGTACTAGTTTGTAGGATTTGTTCAGCTGAGAAGCCTCATGGTTTACAGTATAGTCCAGTCTCAGTTGTGTTTCAAGTTATTCAAAACATAAAAGCATATGTTAAGTTTCCTACCATCTATATATAATTCAGTCCATTCTTTTCCCCAGAACCCCTTTCATATCAGATTATTTTGCAATTATTATTCTACTTTACAGGAAGTTAGTCTTTTGTTTATTCTGTCCTTTTTTAAACTGAACCTCCTTTACTCCATTTCCTTAAGCTCTCCTTTCTCTGCCTTTCTTCTCACTTCTTGGATAACAAACTTTTATTTGTGTTTTCTTTTAAAAGTCAATAAAAAGTTTCTGCTGTGTCTTCTGTTCCAGTCTGTCTGTCTCCTCCACCCCCATTTCTGCTGCTGCTTCTCCTGATGCACATGCCTCTGTGTTATCTTCTCTCATTTATTGGTTTATGCAGTTTTTTTCTTCACTGTGACTGGGTCTGAGAATGTATTTACTTGGCCACATAGCCAGCTTTAGGCACCAGCGAACCCTGTGGTCGCTGGGGGCCCCCAACCACAGCAAGTTATCTTATCCTGATATTTTGTTACATGTTTGTCAAACCAACAAAAGCTAGTACAGCATTCTTGTATACTTAAGAAACTACATGGATAATAACTGTTATTTATACCTACTTTGAAATTCAGAGATATTTCTGGTTGTAGTAAGTGTTTTGTCAAGTAGCAGGCATCAGAATTCCATTAAATATTTTACCACATAGTGTCCCTGGCTTAGTTAAATCCTGCTGTTGAACATTTTCTCCACTAAAAATAGCTACATAGCCAGCTTTAGGTCCCTGCTATATCTGTGGCTGGAGGAGGCCCCCCTTAGTCATCCTTTACTGTGTGGGGGCCCCACAAAAGCTGCTGCTGGTTGGGGAAGAATGAGGAAGAAAAACATTGTAATTTACTAATTATGCTTTTTAACCTGGACAGGGTTGTGATATGACCCTATTAGGATGAAGCTGATAATGAACATGACCAAGGTAAGCACTGGGGAGATCAGCAGCCCAGAGTGACTTATCTCTGTGCAAATTTTGGATTTTAAGAAGAGCTGATACTTATGATCATCAGGGATGATTTTCTGTTTCAGGGAGTTTTATAAATACAAGCATAACACCAGATAGTACAACTCTCAATTTCATTGCTTAAGAATTCAGTGCAATCCCAAAAATAATAGAATAAAGGCTCAGAATCAGGACTACATTTTAAATATTACTGTATTGCACTTAAAAAGTTAGTAGAATAACACCCTTTGCATCAACACATTTTTGTAGAAGTAGTATAAAACTCCGATATCTGGATTGATTGACTGCTTGTAATCCTGAATGGTTTACCACCAAATCAAACTTTTTGCAAAGGAGAAAGCAAAAGTATGAACAAAATCAGGGAAGGTCTGTGAAATCAGGGAAAGTGACAGGTACGCATTACTCCTCAATGAGGTAAATAAGTGACTTACCCCTGCTGCTGTTTGACGACTGCTAAACAGCATTCACTGATCTGGTGTGGCGATACCAGTGTTGCACAATATATTGCTGTTTGCTGAAATAACTACAAAACTAGGACTGCTATGGCTTATGCTTGTGTGTGTGTAAAACCTATCACTGATTTTTTTTCTGTGCATGCACCCAATAATGCCAGGACACAAACATTAATTATTCTGGGTATCAGTAAAAATGTGATTAACAAGTAATTATATTTCAAAAGTAAGACATAAGATATATCACAGAACATTCAGACACTTAGATCTTCTTGAAGTCTGGTGACCCCCACTCACCAAACTGTATAAATGGATACTGGGGGTTCCTTTAATCATCCTTGACTCTGTGGGGCCCCACACAAAAGATATTGCTGGTTGAAGAAAATGAGGACAAAAAATGTTTCAGTTTTCTGATTGAGCTGTTTAACCTGAGCAATGCTGAGATATGACCCTTTTAGGATAAAGCTGAAAATAGCCTCTGGTTTCAACCATGCCCATTCTAAAACCAGTAATGCTCAAATGTGTGTGTGTACAGAAAGCTGCTGTAGGTTATGGGGTCTGGGGATTGTGTGGTTATTACAGCTTTAATTTTCATCACAGTCAAACCTTAGAGGTGTGCACATGATAGATTGTGTTTGAGCTGTGGACAGTGTGGTCATTGTTTATTTACTTTTCTCACAGACCTCAGAGGTGTAAAACGAAGGTTACTATAGCTTGTGTAAGAGTGTGGTGTACTGTCTAAGAGCAACAAATTAGAATATATTACAGAAATCATTCTCACAGTCACACATCAGGGACATGTACATGGGGCTGACTTTGAGGGTTAGGGGTGAGGAAGCATGCTTAATGTATACATATATCAGCAGTCATTTGAAATATATGGCTAGGGCAATTTAAACTTCTGCTGTCTTCCTAGTCTAACACCAGAGGGATGTATAGGCAGTGACTATCTTTTGTGGGGGGGGGGGGTTAGGGAAGGAGGCAGTATTCCCAGTTAAGACCTATGTATTCTCACAACTGGCTTGTTAATTAATTGTGAGCTATTATTTTGTCAGCTTTGAACATTAAGCCTTGGGCACAACTTATGTCTTCCTTGAAAGAAAAAATAAGGCTGAAATTCTTTTCTTTTTTATGAGTTTTGTTTAGGTCACCATTGGAGTAAAATGCTGAGAAAATGTTCTAAAATGCATCCCAGGGCACATATATAACTCCTATGCCTTTGGGGGCACCAGCTTAATTGAGTTATTTCCTAAATGGTTATTACTGTGCTGTCTTGGTCAGGAAAGGTGTGCTGATAGGATGCAAAGAAAACTAAAGCTGAACCGCAAAAGTGAATTTCTTTCCTTAATAATAAGTTGTGTTCAAGCCATTATTGGATGAAAAGGTTGTGTAAAAAAAAAAAAAAAAAAAAAAAAACTTTCAAATGCACTTCAGAGCATATCAAAAGTTATGGCTTCTTGAAAAAGATGACAGTAAGGCAAAATGTGAGAAATGGAAGAAAAAAGTAATGTGCATGGCATGGGAGCCCAAAAGGGGGGGGGGGGTTCAGAGGAGAGGACTGGAGGGTATGTGGGGGGAGTTGACAGTAGGCCTAGTCATCATTTTCTTTTAAATCTAGACCTGGACATATAGTTGTAATGTATCATTGTTGCAACTAAATGCAAGTAACTGTTAAGTGTCTCTTTGTTAGACAGGTCAACAAAGTGTAGTATATAGGCCTGTTGTAATGTAACAGCTTGTAGCTAAGGTCTGTCTGTGCGTACTACTCCCAAAAGTCTGCAGCACAAAATAAAAGGTTTCTTAAGAGGTGTGTCATTGACAGGATGATACTTGTACTGGAAGTGCCTGGGGGGGGGGCCCACAACTTGACATTTGCTGGGGGCCCCCAAAATGCTAACACCAGCCCTGCACGCACAGGCCTCTGAACTTTTCAGCCACAAATGACATCACATCATTGACTTTGCTCCTACACTTGAAGACTTCTAAAAGCGAAGTACCCAGTTGGGGAAACCTTTCCATTCATTTTGCTTAAGCTTGGTTCGGAGCTGATCCTCTGCTCCAAGTTGGCCTACTACAAAGGTCAAGTCCCCTGTCCCATGATGCACCTACAGTTACCTCAGATCTAGTTTGCTGCTGCAACAGATTGGAGGTTCTTCCAAGCTCAGTCCAGTAAAAATCTTACTAGTCTATATTTTTCAATATTATTGATATTTTCTTCTTAAACAGTAGTTGTAGTTCTGTGTAGTTTCCCTTCCCTTCCCTTGGTGTGCCTCTTTCATAGATTAATATTTGGCCTCGTTTTTTTTCTTAGGCCTAATTAAATTCTAGTGTTTAAATACTGTTTAAATAGTGACCTTCTGTTGCATTTTTTTCTTAGAACTAGTTAATTAATAGAGTATGTGCTTAGTGACCTTTTTGTCGCAGCTTTAAAATTATTAGAGCTAAAGTTTATTAGTGTGTTAACAGTAGCATATAGCTTTGGTTGCATTTAGATAGTGACTTTCTGTCACAACTTGATATATTTTCTGCTTAGATAAATAGTGCCTGTGTGTGACGTTTTAGCCATAGTTTGAAGGGCTTGTGTCATTTATATTTAGCCTGTATTTGACTTATTGTTGTATCTTAATTGTTGGGCGTATCTAATTTTTTGTCAGCATCCTAATCATTGTGCTTGTTACAAATGGCTGATAAGGACAAACACCCTAAGTCAGGGTTTAAGAATACCCTAAATGTGGGCAGAAAATGTCTGTCATTGACAGTCCTGTCAACTGCGTTTATTGTTTAGGAACACTACATTTGCAAGAAACCTGCTCCATATGCCATTCCTTTTCTTCTAGGGTTCTCCAGGAGAGAGAGAGGAAACTTGACAGGGGTTTACTGAAACCTTCTTTCCAGGAGATTTTGATTGACCAGGCTGGATCCAGTAAGTCCTCAAAGTCTTCCACTGAATCAAAACAATCAAAAAAGTCATCGACATCGGCTCCACAGGTCTCTGCGCCAACTGTCTTATCTTTTTGGAGCCGGTCCCCAGTTTTGGAACTGGTATCCAAAATACCAAAATCTCCATTGTTAGTCTGTACCACCTTCAATCCATTCATCTCGGTCTTCCATTAGCCTTTCCTATTTGGATGTGGATCGTGTGGTGCAGAAGCTTTTACAGGCACTGGCCATTTCTAAATATTTATTGGCTCCAACCCAAGCGGCTTCGGAGCCGAAGATCCTTTTGCCAGCTGCTACTCTTCCTCCCCCGAGCCATACCGATCCTTCGGAGCCAGAGGAGCCAGACTTGTTGATTATGCAGCCTTCTGAGCAGACGCCTGCTCCAGTGTCTCTGGTTCTATTTACTGTGATGTCCTCAGAGCCGATCGAGGAGTCTAGGAACCGACACTCTATGGTTGGGTCCAGGGAGGATAGTCGTACCAACTTGTCTGTTCTGACTCTGCCTCTCGGGGCTTCGGCTCGGATGAACTCAGCTCCTACCTCTGGCTCGGAGCCCACTGTCCTGTTGCAGGGGATATCGACGGTTTCCTCGGATCGGTTGGTCCCTTCGTATTGGAGCAGAGGTGCCTTCAAAGCCATGAGGAGAGTTATGTTTCCTAAGACATCTTCAACCTCAGGTCCAGCTTCTTCCTCCCCTAAAGCGCCTGTGTCTGCTTCTGCTTCACAGATCCTTGCCAGGTGTAGAGACCCAGAGCCTCAGGAAGCCCCATTGGGTGGCCCATGCTCTTCCAAGATCTCACCAGAAGCTCCCACTGATGAGGTTCCCAGGAAGAGTGTTTGTAAGAGGAAACATCTAGACTCCCCACAGGAGTCCGTGACATCTGATACGGACTTGGATGAATCAGATGGGTCCCCATGGTCTCCCTCTGAGCATATCTCATTTGCTGAGATACTAGAAATCCTTAGACATAGGGGTGAATGGCAGTCCACTAACCCTGCTGAAGACGAGTCTGTTCTCCTGAAGGCTTTTGGGTCTCAGCCCTCCACCTCTTGGGTGTCCCCGCCCTTCGATGACCTTATGCAGCTGGTCTCATGAAGGGTGTGGGAGCCTCCAGACACCATGGAGCCTGTTCCTAGGAAGCCTAATAAATTTATCTCTGCTCCCCAAGACAAATCCTTTCTGACCAAGGGTATGCCATTTGATGGCATAGTGGTGGCGGCAGCTACCAAAAAGGAAATTTCAGAAACTTCCTCTTCTAGCCATCCTCCTAACAGAGATTCCAGGATCATGGATAGATATGGCAAGAGCACTTGCAGTTCAGCAACTATTGCACTGCATTCGCTCAACTGTTTAACCCATTTTGTGAGACTGCAAAGAGATCTACTTAGAGCTGGAAGATGCTCTTCAGGGTACAGTAGCTGCAGGAGCTTCATATATAGTTGCCGCCTAGCTTGCTACCCTGAAATCCATGGTTAATTCGTCCATGCGCCTCATTTCATATGCAGCAGATGGAACAAGCAGGGCAGCAGGTACAGGAATTGTTCTTGGGAGACTCTCCTGGATGCGCTTGTGTTCCTTCGTGGAGCCCTTCAAGTCATCCTTTGTAAATACCCCTTTTGATGGCTCTTCCCTTTTCGGGCCCAAAGTTAAGGAAACTTTGACCAGGTGTGAGCAGGAAGGAAAGACTGTCTGCCATCTGAGTCCATTTTTCCACCTCTACCAGACCCACCCCAAGGGTCAAAGGGGAGGAAAGATGTGGTTCAGAAAAGCCCAAGGAGCCTTTCAGGACACGTGGTGAACCCCCCCTCCAGGGGCAGAGGAGGGGGTAATAATGGAAGACGCTGCCTTTTCGGCAGAGGTCGTCTGCAAAACCAGGGAGACAGAGATAATTTCTTTAGGAAGCCCTACCAGTGGTCCTGAAAGGAGGCCCGACCCTCCTACTCTGGAGGCACTCGGGGGTCACTTATCTTTGTATCCAGATGCCTGGCTCAAAATAACAAACAGCTGGGTACAAAGTATCATTTCCAGAGGATACTTCATTCCTTTCACCACACCCCCTCCACCGACAAGAAAAATCCCGGACGTTCCGCCCAGTTACAGGGAACAAGCAGCCGTAGAGGTCCAAACGTTGCTAAGAAAGAGTCATCCAACCACTCCCAGCAGAGCAGACAGGATCCGGAACTTACTCAAGATTATTTTTAGTTCCAAAAAAGACAGGGGACTGGAGACCTATATTGGTCCTCAGCAGGCTAAACAAATCTGTCAAGAAAGAGAAGTTTCGGATGGTCACGCTTCAGTCAATACTTCCCTTTTTAGGAAAAGACAATTGGATGTGCTAGATAGATCTCCAGGATGCGTACTACAACATAAAAATGGCCAGACCATCCAGAGATCATCTGCGCTTCCGGCTGGGAGCCAGTCATTACCAATTTTGAGCCCTGCCCTTTGGTCTCACTACAGCCCCTAGAGTGTTCCCCAAATGCATGGCAGTGGTCACGGCTCACCTGAGACGTTTAGGATTCCAGGTGTTTCCGTACCTAGACTATTGGCTCCTTGCCGCCAACACCAGGCATCAACTCATTCAAGCCAGGGACACCACTCTGTCACTCTGCAGCCAGCTGGGCATTATTACTATAAACTCAGAAAAATCAGCCTTGTCGCCATCGCAACATACCACTTTTATCTGGGCAGAATTGGACACCACCACCATCACTCTGAGACTTCCAGTAGAAAGAGTCTTACTACTCCATCAGCAGGTCCGCAATCTGATATCCAAAAACAAGGCTCCAGCATTAGAAGTCCTAAAACTATTAGGCATGATGGCAGCTACAGTTCTGGCCATACTGCTGAGTTACATGAACATGCAGATTTTGCAATGGCTGTTGTTCACTCAATGGTCTTACCAAGAGCTCCCCATGTCTCACCTTATAATGGTCACGAACTCTTGCAAAAAGGATCTTCAGTGGTGGTTGACATCTGTCCATGTCACGATAGGTCGTCCCTTTGTTCTACCCCCACCAGCGGCCACAGTGACCATGGACTCTGCCCTGATGGCAGGGCATTTTCGGGGAAGAACAGCCCAAGGCACATGGACCGATCAAGAGACACATCTGCATATCAATGTCCTAGAGATGAGAGCAGTACTTTTAGCATTGCAGTACTTCCAGGACTCTCTTACTGTGGTTACAATTGCGATTCAGACAGACAACATGTCAGTGGTCTGATACTTTAACAAACAAGGAGGAACCAGGTCATATCCCCTTTGTTGTGAGGCCCTAAGACTATGGCAGTGGGCTTATATCCACCCAGTGCTTTCTGTTAGCAACGCACATCCTGGGGAAATCAAACGTGATAGCAGACAAGCTGAGCAGAGCAATTTTGTTGCCTCACGAGTGGTCCCTCAAGAAAGAAATAGCAGACAGGATATTCCGCAGGTGGAGCCAACCTTGCTGCAACCTTTTTGCCAGTCACATGAACATGAAATGCAGAAGCTACTTTGCCCTGATTACCCCTCCGGGAGAAGCCCCAAGGGACGCACTCATTCACAATTGGCTCGGGGTCTTCTCTATGCATTCCCACCAATCCCGTTGATACCCAAAGTACTACAGGAAGCAAAAGTCCTGGGAAGGACCATCACTCTAATAGCCCCTCATTGGCCTTGTCAGATTTGGTTCCCCTTCCTTCGACTTTATCTTTTGGAGGACCCTTGGATTCTTGACCCAGTTCCGGGTCTTCTGACGCAGTCGTCCGGGGAACTTCATCCATCTCTGAAGTCCCTAAAGCTGACAGTTTGGCTGCTCTAATTCCCATCATAGCCAGGTTTCATAACCTTTCTAATGAGACAAAGCAAATTCTCTTATCCTTTCATAAATCCTCTGAGGAAGCTGTACCTTAGCAAATGGAAAACATTTTCTATATGGGCCTCTCAAAACAATATTGATCCCTATCAAGCCCCTACGGCCTCTATTTTAGAGTTCTTGACTATGATTAACAAAGGAGCTGCAGCAGCAACAGTTCGTGTTCGGCTTGCTGCCATTTCTAATTTTCATTTTGGATTTGAAGGATTAAACATTGTCACACAAACTATCCAAAGCCTTTCTTAAAGGCACCTTTAATCTCCGACCACCTGTAAAATCCCCCTGTACTCCATGGAATCTAAAGGTAATGCTTTCCTCACATTATGCTTCCTCCATTCAAACCAGCTTCCTCATGTGACCTCAAATTTTTATCATGGAAGACTCTTCTTAGTAGCTATCACTTCTGCCCATAGAGTATCAGAGCTTCAAGCCTTGTCCATTAAACCTCCTTATTTGATTTTCCATACTGACATAGTCTCACTTTGAACAACCCCCCTCCTTTTTGCCTAAAGCTTGCCTGAAGCTAATCTTAATCAGATTATTGATTTGCCAGTTTTCTTCCCCAATCACTCCAGTAATTTAGAATATATGATGCACAAACTTGATGTTCACAGACAGCTCAGTTTCTACTTGGATAGAACAAAAGATTTTAGGAAATCTAAGCAGCTTTTTGTTTCCTTTTCAGACTCCAGGAAAGGTATGCCAGTGGCCAAAACAACTCTAAGTGGTTATCTGATTGCATCACATTTGCTTATTCAGCTGCCAGTATGCCCTTACAACACAAAATTAAGGCTCACTCAACCAGAGCAGTGTCTACATCCTCTGCCTTTTCTGCCAGACGTCCTTTTAATAACATTTGTGCAGCATCCACTTGGTCAAGACCTCATACCTTTATCGCTCATTACAAAGTTGACAGGGCCTTCTTTGGATGCACTGTCTTGAAAAACACACTCCCGTGAGCCACCCAAGATAGATGGTGCTTGGGACGCTACCCATCTGTAAGAATGAACGGCGAAATAGAACAACTTCACATAAAGAAGTTATGTGCTTACCATAACGTTCCATGTGAGTTGTTCATCTCGCCTTCATTCTTACTTTCCTCCCTCCTACTCCCTCCTAGGCTTTTAGAAGACAGAGATGCCGGATTCTTCCTGGTTGCTCAATCCTTTTATAGTTTTGCTTATGGAGTAATAGAATGACATATGGTGGTATTATACGTGGCAAACAAGATCTGAGGTAACTGTAGGTGCATCGTGGGATAGGGACTTGGCCACGAGCTATTTGAGGACCTCAAGCTTTGTAGTAGGCTGACCAAAGCAGAGGATCGACTCCGAACCCATCTGTAAGAATGAAGGCGAGATGAACAACTCACATGGAACATTATGGTAAGTACATAACTTCTTTTTTGACTGCATTGAGTTTTGGGTTTTCCACATTTAAGGTTTGGATATTTCCAGAACTTTTTGGTTTTGGCATTAGTTTGTTGTATTTCAAACTTAGTTTTACTGCAAAGTTTTTTTTTCCTCTTGAAGTCTTAAAAGTGGTTGTCTAGGGTCTGTTAGAAAGCATTCCTTTTGCATTCATTGATATTAATTAGATCTAGCTAATTAGTGGGAGGAACTGAGAAATGCTTTTCTTATTTATGATATTCACCTACATTTCATTACAGCTACAAGAGCTCTGAGTTTTAAAACTGATTGCATGGATTTTTCCCACCTAGCTGCCCAACCCTTGGCGCCTTTTTAGTTGCCCATCCCTACTGTTTGCAAGATGTTTTTCGTGTTTCACTGTTGCAGTCATTACATTTGGGTAATCTGCTGGCAGGTTGCCCTCATTCAGCCTGATTAACAAAGTCTTGGGTCCTGTGTCGGTTGCTGTCCCTTCTTCCATGACGTCAGGTCGTCAGGGGTATAAAACATGCAGCCGATGCCATTGCATCAGTCTTTCTTGCCGTGCCTGAAGCAGAAGCAGTTCGCTAGTGCCGGTCGGCTGACTCCTGAAATTTTCATTTTCAGAACTGAAGTCTTCAACTTAAAGCTAAGTACCCCATTGGGGAAACTTTTCTTGCTCCTTACCGATGTCAGTAAAAGTTAATAATTGCATTACTTGTGGAAAGCAAATACCTCATAAGGATGTTTATTCGTACTGTATTCCTTACGTAGGCCCTGACCACGACGTACCTTACTGTCGGTTTTGTGCTTTGTTTAATCAGCGCACTGTCCATCGTAGTTATATTTTTGCCTCTAATTTTTTTGTTTCTCCGTTTAAATTATCCAGAAATGTCATCTGTTAGCCATCCGACTACCGGGATTCCGAAAAAACACAAAGATAAAGACAGAGACAAGCTGCTGAGGTCCAAAACTGCCGACAACGCTTCTCCTAAGCCAGTCGCCAGTTTGCCGGTACTCACTGAGGTGCTTTCGCAGCCCCTGATACCCGCTACTTCTGATTCGCAGGCCTCTACTGAGACCCATTCAGAGTCTGGTATGCCGCAAGATACTTCAGCTATGGAACCCGTGGATGTCTCTACCTTGGATGGGTCTGAGGCCGCTGTGCAGGCACCGGCTTCTGAGGGTGTATTCAGGCCTACAGACTTGCATGTTAAAACGACACTTCCTTCATTACTAAGGTGTAAATCTCGATCTGTCTAAGAAATCGATGCCCAGGCCACATGCTCAGGCCCCTATGCCTAAAAAAAGAATGATAAAAATGGCTGAAGATCTAATAACTCTAATTAGGGATACTCTATCCCCCCCCCCCCCCCCCCCCCCGCCCAGAGGCCTAGGACTGAGCTTAATTATGAATCTTCTGATCAGGATTCTGTTTCTTCTGACTCTTCGACCTAGATTTGTCCATACCTACTTATGAGGATTCTGATGCAGAGGATTCCATTCCCTCTGCTTCCCCTCCTGAGGATTTCTCTTTTGGGGAAACTTTACATACTTTAAGGGAGCATTTCCTCTTGGAAAGCCAGGAACTTTCTGATTTAAAAAAGAGACTTGGGGATTTCCTTCTTTTACCTCAGCATAGGCCTTTAGCTATACCTCCTGTACTAGACATTGTTGTGTTCCCGGAATCCAGTTTGGCCCCTGATTCCCAGCCTTCGGCTCCTAGTAAACCTGACAGATACTGCAGGGTTCCTGAGTCCCACAAGTTCCTTTTCAAAAATCCTGTTGCAGATCCAGAGACCATTTCTCAGGGGCCCAAGGACATTAAGGCTTCTACTGCTAAAAGTCCTACCCCTTCTGATAGAGACTCCAGGACACTGGATAGATGGGGTAAAAAGGTTTATACTTCTGCAACCTTGCCAATCAGAGCTTTAAACTGCCAATTTCATATGTTAAAATATCAACAACATATTAGACTGCTTAAACAGAAAATTATGTTGATTCCTGACTGTGTGGAAAATAAAGATTTACAGGATTTAATGCATTTTGCTGAACAAGTTGGAAAACATACTTTGCAATGTGGTTTTGATTCTTTAGAGGCCTCTTGCAGGGCTGCTGTTACTGAGTCTGTGCTTAGAAGGCATGCTTGGCTTAAGGAGCAATCTTTGCCCGATCATGTTAAAGCTAAATTGTTGGATGCTTCTTTAAATCAGGACCGCCTGTTTGGCAACAAGGCTGAAGAAGTTCTTGAAAAGATGGAAGATAAAGCTAAATCTATGCAAACTGTTAAAGATATTTTACAAGTGCAACCTCCAAGATTTAGTAGGCACTGGCCTACTAAGAACTGGTCCTTTCCAGTCCCTTCCAGGTCCTCTCAAGCCAAACCCAGACACAGCAAAAACCCCAGGTTTCAGTCCCAGGGGACTCTCAGAACTAAGCAGTGGGGGGCCTCCACTTCCAAATCTGGAAATAACAAGACACCCCCTATGGTAAACAGTCTCAATGACTTCCTTTTAAAATTCCCAAGCACTTATCTTTTAACTGCCCCTTTGGAGGGAAAGATTGCTCTTCATGCAAAGAACTGGGAACTCATGACCCAGGACAAATGGGTTTTAAATATAGTGTCCCAGGTATACAGATTTCATTTCCACACATTGCCAAAACCAAACTAGTGGTCAGACCTGCCCCCAAATCAGTGGGCAGAGGCTCAAAAACAAATACTTTCCCTCTTAAGCATGGGGGCTGTTCAACTGGTACTAGAAGAGGAAAAGGGACAAGGTTTCTACTCCGGGCTTTTTCTGGTACCCAGAAAAGACAAATCATGGCATCCAATCCTGGACCTGTCTACTTTAAACACCTTTCTGGATATTCCAAAATTCAAGATGCTGACTCTTCACCAATTACTTCCTATGCTAGGCAAAGACGCCTTGTTGGCAACACTAGATTTAAAAGAAGCATACCTGCACATCCCAATCAGGGAATCTTGCAGAAGATACCTACGTTTCAAAGCAGGCTACTTGCATTATCAGTTCTCTGCACTGCCCTTTGGCTTGTCTACTGCGCCCAGGGTATTCACAAAGTGCCTGGCTCCAGTTATTGCATTTTGCAGGCAAAGAAATATTCAAATATATCCATACCTGGACAATTGTCTAATTCAGGCAGAAAACCAGGGCATACTTTTAAATCATCTGGCGTTTGTAAAAAGGGTTCTAACTTGTCTGGGGTACACCATAAACGAAAAGAAATCACAACTGGTACCCTGTCAGCAAATTACATTCCTGGGTGCAAGCTTGAATACAACTGCCCAGATTGCTTTCCTCACACCAGAAAAGCAAATTCATTTGGTAACCTACTTCAAACAAGTGGCCACAAAAACCTTGCTATCTGCAAAACAAATACTGCAAGCCTTGGGCTTCATGGCCTCCTGCATTCTTCTAATTCCATATGCAAGACTGCATATGAGGAAATTATAGTGGTATCTAAAAAGTTTATGGAGTCAACATTATCACATCCTGGAAACAATGATTCCTATCATACCTTGCCTACACCTGGAGTTCCTCTGGTTGTTAGAGGCCTGCCACCAAAACAAGGGACTACCATTCACACTACCCCCTGCCACCCAAACCCTAACTATAGATGCATCAGACTATGCATGGGTGGCTCATCTGGCAGGGAAGTGCATTCAGGGCAAATGGAACCCAAATCAAATGCACCTACATATCAATCAAAAAGAAATAGCTGCACAGAATGCTCTGACAGCCTTCAAAGACTACATTCTTCCAGGACAACTAATGGTAAAGATGGACAACACCACAGTTATGTGGTACATAAACAAACAGGGGGGTACACATTCCTACCCCTTCTGCAGACTAGCCATTGCATTTTGGAACACTGCCTTGAGCTACCAAGTGCACCTACAAGCTCAATTCCTGCCAGGAAAATTGAATACATTGGCAGATGGACTAAGCAGAAACCTTATGGACCCACACAAGTGGAAACTGGCACCAGGGATTTTCAACATGTTGACAAGCGAATGGGGAAGCCCAGACATAGATCTATTTGCCACCCCCAGAACTACCAGTTGGACAAGTTTTGCACAAGGACTCCCCACAAACAAGCCTGGAAAGTGGATGCTCTGTCCTTCAGCTGGTAAAACCTATCAGTCTACGTCTTCCCCCTGCTGCCTCTGCTCTCCAACGTTCTACTAAAAGTCAAACAAGACAAACCAAGGATGATCTTGATTGCTGCAGACTGGCCATGCCAACACTGGTACCCCCTCCTGCGCAGTATATCGCATTTATCTCCATGGCACCTGCCTCAGACCCCTTCCCTGCTGTCTCAGCAGGAGAATCAAATTCTGCACCCTCAGCTTCCAACATTGAACCTTGCAGCCTGGCTAATCACTTAAATTCACCCTTATCATCCCTCAACAAACCTGTGATGGATGTCATATTGGAGGCAAGTAGACCTAGTACTAGAATATCTTATGCTGACAAACGGAAAAGATTCTGTGCCTGGAACAATCTCAAGGGATGAGTACAGCAGCTCCCAGTTTACCTCAGATTTTGCAATACTTAACTGAGATGCTTCACAAGGGCCTGCCGTTTTCCTCCATTAAAATCCATGCCTCAGCTGTTTCAGCTAATTATAACACAGAACCTTTCCTCTTCTCTCATCCTCTGCCCAAGCAGTATCTCAGAGGGGCAAAAAACTTGAGACCACACAGGAGAGCTCCAAACCCTGCCTGGGACCTTAGCTTTGTTTTGGAGAAACTCACTCTACCTCCTTTTGAGCCAGCTGCTACTGCAGACTTAAAATTTCTTTCTTGGAAAGCAGCCTTCCTTTCAGCAATCACTTCAGCTAGAAGGATATCTGAATTACAGACCCTTATGGCAGTGGAGTCTTTAATCATCTTTCATGCGGACAGGGTTTTATTCAGGACCAATCCATCATTCATGCTCAAGGTGGTATCCAGTGTGGCTCTTAATCAGTCCATTCATTGTCCACATAACAAAGGGGAACGGATTCTGCATTCCTTGGATGTGCACAGACAACTTAGATTCTACTTGGACAGGACTAAACCTCGAAGAAAATCTGAACAACTGCTGGTAGCATTTGCTACAGGGGCAGAGGGGAAGCCTATTTTAAAACAAACCATTTCTAAATGGATAAGCCATTGCATTCATTTCTGCTATAAGCACCATGGAAAACCTATCCCCTAGGGGATCAGATCTCACTCCATCAGGGCTGCATCTACTTCTGCAGCCTTTCCCAGAGGTGTTCCTACCAGGGACATCATAGAAGCTGCTACCTGGAGTTCTGTAAATACTTTCACCAAGCATTATCATTTAACAATTTTCTCTAAATCCATAGCTGGCTTTGCCACTGCTGTCTTGCAGGGCCTTATAGCTGGCCCTAATGCTATATAAACTCTTCCTCCCCAACCATAGCTGTGGGAATCTACCCAAATGTAATGACTGCAACAGTGAAACACGAAGAACATAGTAGAGTTGTGTACACTTACTATAAATGTAGATGTTCGAGTGTATTCACTGTTGCAGTCCTGGTTACCCTCCCTCCAGCCCCCTTACTGTTTTTGGCTATACCTCTACTTTCCTTTACTATGCTTAAAAGCCTTTTTGGTGCATTTGCTTTTATACCTTTGTGTTTTTATGTTTAATTGCTCCCCATTAGGGGGGCGCCTGACATCTGGGGCAAGAAAAACTGATGTAATGGTGTTGGCTGCATGTTTTGTACCCCTAACGACCTGACGTCATGGAAGAAGGGACAGCAACCGACGCAGGACCCAAGACTTTGTTAATCAGGCCGACAGAGGGCAACCTGCCAGCAGATTACCCAAATGTAATGACTGCAACAGTGAATACACTTGAACATCTACATTTATGGTAAGTGTACACAACTGTACTTTCCCCTCTATTGTTATTTCTACTGAACACTGGTTGCTCAAACTGATAAGGCACTTTAGACTCTTAAAGTTCAAATTAAAAATAATTCCATTTCAGCCAGTGCCCACTTCCATATTCAGAGTGTTAATGTCAATTGAGTATTATCTGCATTTTCCGTTTTTTAAATCAAGAAACATTTTTATTAAACTATCAATTATTACATAGGCAAAAATACATTTATATAAATGAAAACGAACCATATTGAGATATTTTTAGTTGCAAACATTATACATCACTTAAACTCTGTACAGTCATTCAGTCAAACATTACATAGGTTATTCAGATCCTGCCTTCTTTCAAGTCTCATTCCTCCTCAAAAATATTATTCTGCATGTATTGTTCCTACCACTTCCATTTTTAACATGTAATTTGCTCCTACACTTTTCTAAAGATCCCACTTCCATTTCTTTTTTCTTTGTTACAATATTCACTACTTCAAATACAGTTGGTTTAGACTTCGTTTTCTATTTTCTGGTAATTGCCTTTTTGGAATCTACCAGAATTAAACTTAACAAGGCCTTACTGTGTAGGCAATTCATATCCTTTGCCATAGCTCAAAAAAAATCATGTCGTTAGTTATACCAATTTGCTCACCCAGCATTTCTGATAGAGTAGTCTGCAGGGAATTTTTAAAATCTGCCAACTCATTATAGTCCCAAAAGATAGATTTCCAATAACCTCTTTCTTCCCTGTCACACCTCCAACATATGCGGTCTGCCTGAGGAAAAATTATTTGTAGTGTACTATGGGTATAAAAATACCTATGTAAACGCTTCCAAGCAAAGATCCTAAATCTTTTAGACTTCATTGCATATTTATTTGGGAGGTATTTGTGTATCCCCCATTGTTTCTTTGTGAATTGTTTATCATGTCCCTTTTCCTAATCCTTTGTAACATCCTTTAATTTAATTCTTACAGTTATCATGCAATATTTTATATGCTCTACTAATTTCTATCAGCAGTTTCTGTTATAGATTTTACCAAAAACTCTACCAGTGGTGGTGTTTTGCTTAAGATCCCCCTTTTGCCTATACTCTGTCAGCATTTTTTCAGTTTTAACCAAAAGTCAACTGTTGGCATTTTTAACTTGGTGTGGGACCTTAATGTTAAGTAGATGTCACAGTAGTGGTAGAATTGCAAGTTGAACACAGCTTCAGGGATCAAGCCAATAAATATCAAAGTTCCAATAAAGGGTAAACGCTGATGTAAAAACTTTCTCTTATTGCCACAAGTAACCAAGGTTAACGCCAATATATTAAACCAAAGGAACACGTTTTCGTTGCTGAAATGCAACTTCCTCAGACCATGAAAGCATCTGAATATGTGGTTTAAATACACTGATACAAGATAACATGTGATTCCTATTAACAATTTAAAGATGTACATCTTGAAATGCTGTATGCTATCACTTGTAAACACTTTCAGCAATATTGATTAACTATCTAAACATTACTACCAACATATTATAATTAAAAACATAAAACATATATATAAAATATATATAGAAATATATATAAAATAATTCCAAATGAGACCAAAATATTTTATTAGTTTGGAAACATAAAATACTCTAAGTATTGGAATAATGGTGACTACATTCTACTAGCCTTAAGTTTTAATATAGGCTTGATAGAAATGTAGTCATTCAAACCCGGTTTCTTGTTTGATTCCAACAGAATCTGCCAGTGGGTCTCCCTTTCTTCTAATTTGGCCTGCCAAGGTCCTCCCCTGGGGTCCAGGTTAATCCTTTCTAGTACAAAGAATCTGTATTTAGCTGTAGGGCATGTCTGTGTGTGTTTGTATAAGGCATTATTAGTATTGGCTTTTTGTACATCGTACATGTGCTCGTATATCCTGCGTTTAAGGGTACGTTCTGTTTTGCCCACATAATATGCTGGGCATTGTAAACAGACAGCAAGATATACTACTCTAGTACTGTTACAATTGTAATACTCTCTTGCTTTTACTACTCTATCCAAAGCTGTAATGGTAACTGTTTCATCCTGTATGATATACGAACACTGTGGGCAAGTACCACATTTATATGTGCCCTTACGTACACGTGTTATTTTATTCTGAATGGGGGCTTGTTCTAATAAACTTTTAATGTTTTTGCCCCTACTAAAAACCATCTTTAATTCTTTTCCTTGCAAATTGGACAGATCAGTAATGGCCATAAATGCATCCCACTCTTGCATAATGATGTTTCTAAGGTACCGTAAGCTTAATTTAGACAACAAATATCTTCAAGAATGTCTAAATAAACGGTTGGTACCAAAAGGACTTAGGATACACAAGTATCCAAACAATGTTGCTAAAGATAGTGAATTCCATCATGAACTTATTACAGCCTTTGACAACTGTGGGCTGGCTATCGTACAAGCCATTGTAAGAAATAATGAAAGGGAAATCAGTATGCTTGATAAAGACATTTCCAAATATAATCAAGCAGTTGTCTCTGATTTACTGTTTCAAGTACAAGAGAATAAAAATAAATACTACAAAATTAGGCAAGATATAGATAACAAATGTGATATTATAGTTCAAAGAAAGTGTAAAAAATTACAGAGGGACATAAGGGAATACAGTGAGGGTAAACAATATCCCTTGCCACCTTCTTCTTACAATAGGAATTTCAAACATTCTAGGACAGTGTCTTTTACAGGGCATTTATTAGAAGAGCAAGAACAAGGCATGAACAGACAGGATGAATGGGTGGCAGATCCACTACCTAGAAGGTCTGAAAGGATCCGTAATCAAAGAAGTACATCCCAGTCTTTTTTGCCTCCAAGTCCCCCACACAGGGGGAACACGAGGAATTATATGAACAGGCATTAAAGGATATTATACAGGATAGTGAAAATTCTGACGAGTTGCAACATAGGCAAACAATCGAGTCTCAATCTCTTTTTTCTATCAGCACCTCAGGGGGCTTCACTATATTTAATTACAGCCACTTGGAAGTCACAGATACTTTTTTTCAGCTATTCACTAAGGGACTTAAATATGTCCCTAGTAAGTATAGTGATACGACCCAAGTGATTATTGATTTGAAGCTCTTCATTAGGAAGCTTAATTTAGAGAATTTGATGGGCCATACAGACTATTATGACAAGGATATACCACATAAAACTAGTATATTTAACCCACCACTTCACCCGCAACTCAGGAATTTGGAGATGAGAATAGAACAAAAGATTAGGAAACAAGGTGTATCAAAGAAAAAACATGGGACCAATTTAACCTTTTCCGAGAGAGAGCTTTTGGAATCTTTGAGACAGGATTCCAATATCAGAATTATGGAACCAGATAAGGGAGGGGGGATGGTCATTATGGACCAGGCTTTGTATGAAGGTAAGATGTTGAACTTACTTAACAACACTAGCAGATATACCATGGTATCTCTGAATGAGATAAACATAGCCTATAAAAAAATTGATTTGGCTATACAAAAGTTATTGGATTTAGGATTGATTGACCAGAACATTTATGCCTTTCTGCACAACCAGGAACCCAAAATTTCTTCCATTTTTGGGGTTCCTAAGGTCCACAAAAATCTAGAAAATCCCCCACTTCGACCTATAGTAGCGGCCCAAGGTTCCAAGATCTCTACTATCTCAGAATTCCTAGACTACAAGTTTAAGAAATTATGGCCTAAGTCATCTCATCTCCTCAAAGACTCCTGGGAATTTTTAAAGCAGGTTACTCCAGACCTGAAAGTACCCAACCTCAAATTTCTCACCATAGACGTGGTAGACCTGTTTTCTGTTATTCCACACGAAACAGGCCTACAATGGTTGGATGAGGCTATTACATCTAGTCCAAAAGCTAATCCAGGGGACAGCTTTCTCATTGTGAATTTAATGAAATTAGTACTACACCACAATTTTATTCACTTTGGGGGAGAATATTATAAGCAGACTTCTGGTGTCGCTATGGGGGCAAATTGTGCCCCTACATATGCAGACATCATTCTCTCCATTTGGGAAAGCAAATTCGTAACAAACAGTGCTTTTAAAAAACACTGGGTAGCCTACTACAGGTTTTTGGACGATATTTGTATTTTTTGGACAGGGTCTAATGGTGAAATCCAGGAATTTATGGACTATCTAGCAACAACAACAGATTTCCTAAATTTTACTCATCAAACATTTGATGATGGGGTAGAGTATCTAGATGTCCTTCTCAGTAAGAGAGCACAAGGGGGTTTCAAATCTAATGTATATAGAAAACCTACCCATTCAAATAGCTACATTCACTTTAATAGCTCTCACCCACTCCATCAGAAAAGGGGTATTGTCAAAGGACAGTACGTGAGGATTTCACGCATGACGTCGGAAGATGATGATTTCCTCATGGAATGTCATAAATTGAAGTCCATGTTTCAGGACAGAGGATACCCTGCTATGTTCATTAACCAAATTCAGGAACAGGTAGTTAAGGGTAGAAAGGATAGATATATCCCAGTATTGGGGACAGGTATCAGTCTACTAGGGCAGAAAATGGTTGACAACAAGGCAGATTTTCCACATGCCTTCATCACGCAGTATAGTTCAAATTCAATAGAGATTAGAAACATCATTATGCAAGAGTGGGATGCATTTATGGCCATTACTGATCTGTCCAATTTGCAAGGAAAAGAATTAAAGATGGTTTTTAGTAGGGGCAAAAACATTAAAAGTTTATTAGAACAAGCCCCCATTCAGAATAAAATAACACGTGTACGTAAGGGCACATATAAATGTGGTACTTGCCCACAGTGTTCGTATATCATACAGGATGAAACAGTTACCATTACAGCTTTGGATAGAGTAGTAAAAGCAAGAGAGTATTACAATTGTAACAGTACTAGAGTAGTATATCTTGCTGTCTGTTTACAATGCCCAGCATATTATGTGGGCAAAACAGAACGTACCCTTAAACGCAGGATATACGAGCACATGTACGATGTACAAAAAGCCAATACTAATAATGCCTTATACAAACACACACAGACCTGCCCTACAGCTAAATACAGATTCTTTGTACTAGAAAGGATTAACCTGGACCCCAGGGGAGGACCTTGGCAGGCCAAATTAGAAGAAAGGGAGACCCACTGGCAGATTCTGTTGGAATCAAACAAGAAACCGGGTTTGAATGACTATATTTCTATCAAGCCTATATTAAAACTTAAGGCTAGTAGAATGTAGTCACCATTATTACAATACTTAGAGTATTTTATGTTTCCAAACTAATAAAATATTTTGGTCTCATTTGGAATTATTTTATATATATTTCTATATATATTTTATATATATGTTTTATGTTTTTAATTATAATATGTTGGTAGTAATGTTTAGATAGTTAATCAATATTGCTGAAAGTGTTTACAAGTGATAGCATACAGCATTTCAAGATGTACATCTTTAAATTGTTAATAGGAATCACATGTTATCTTGTATCAGTGTATTTAAACCACATATTCAGATGCTTTCATGGTCTGAGGAAGTTGCATTTCAGCAACGAAAACGTGTTCCTTTGGTTTAATATATTGGCGTTAACCTTGGTTACTTGTGGCAATAAAAGAAAGTTTTTACATCAGCGTTTACCCTTTATTGGAACTTGGATATTTATTGGCTTGATCCCTGAAGCTGTGTTCTGTTTGGATTTTGTTGGTTACAGCTTCCCTCAGGTTCGTGGTTTTTTAGAATTGCAAGTTGCTGTAGCATCTGAGCCTCATTTGTTTAATTTCTGCTGCTTTTTACTGTTTGCATTTTACTTGATCTGGGGGCCTTAGTCTTGTAGTATAACAATAGAAGGAGAATTGTGAATTGCTGCAAGATCTGAGGCACATTTATTAAATTTGTACTGCATTCTTTTTTGCTTGCATTTTACTTGGTCTGGGGACTTTAGTGTAGCCTTGTGGTGTCACTCACAGTAGTGAGAGAGTTGTAAATTGCTGCAGGATCCAAGCCTTATACATACACTTATACTGCATTTTTACTGTTCACTGATTAGATTCCTTTGCAACTCTTCTCCTGTAACTTGTACAACAGTGGTTTGCACTGCCCTGTATAGAAGCAGGCACCTAGAGTTGTGGTCTTCCTTGTAAAACTTCCTCTGCTATTTACCCAAGTATCTAGCTGAGTGTAGAGCAGCTAATTTGCCCACTGAGAAGTATTACCCCAAGTGTGTTGTTTTAGATAAATCTTAGACCTCTCCTCCCAGCCTAGCAACTCCAAATCTTGATTGCACCACCCCCTTGTACATTACAAAACAAAATGGGATCCACAGCCATAAATGTGTACCGTCCTATTGTAGCCAGCCTGGTAGAAATGGGCATCTTGAGATGCCTCATGTTTACTGACAATCATCTTTTTCTTAAGGCAGACTGATAACAGTATGTGAGAGATGCACTTGTACTGTGTCTTTGGAGGTAAAGGTCTTACATACCAATTCTGATATTGCCAAACATGTTGCCAGTAATACACACACTGCACCTGCTATGAATCAGACACATAAAATGACATGCCAAGGCTCTTAGTCAGTCTACCCAAACCTCAAAGGCCCTCCCGTATGCTGCCCTCAAACCCCACCACCACCACCATGCTCCACAAACACAACACTCCATAGGGCAACTAAAGCCACATCTTATAATGTCTCAGACTCTAAGCCCTCAAGGCAAACTGCCACACAAACCAATATATTACTCATTGGAGAGACTATTGTGAGAGGCACTGATGCTCCCCTTATCAGGCTGAGCAAGAAGACTGTCACGGTCAGTTGCCTGTCAGGGAAAAGATCTGTCAGATCACGTGTGCCCTCAGGACATTGAACCACGACTACCAGCATGATTCTGTCAGTGGGCATTAGTGACCTGAGATGTACCTCCATGGACAATCTGAAGAGACACATGTTAGAGCATTCAGGTTGTGTCCCAGGCAGGTATGAGCCTAATTAGCACTAAGAAGTGTTCTATCCTCTGCAAGGATGATACCACAATATAAACGGGCTTAGTTATGGGTATCATTTTAATTGTGAAGATGCAAAAACCAAACGGCTGCAGGTACACTGAGGTGCCCAAAAGACACAACAGCAAAAGTAAATTAAGGCACCAAAGTTGCACACTGGAAATCAGTCACTGTACTTTATTGCAGAAGACAAACGGTAAGCACTTTCACAACTTAATGTTGCTTCATCAGACCACATCACTACAACTGATGCTTGGTTAAATACTAGGACAATTAGTATGACATCACAATTTAAAGAGATATTACTCCACTAACATAAGAACATATATCAATATCCATAAGAAAAATGCATAAAATATATAGAAAGGTGTGTATTTACACACAATATTTAAAAACAATAATATTTAAATTTTTAAAAAATATTAATATTTAAAAAGGGGGGGGTGTCATCCCTGATGGTTATTAAAATATATATATATATATATATATATATATATATATATATATATATATACATATACACATATAACCATAATAGTACAATGAAAAATAAATATATATATATATATATATATATATATATATATATATATATAAAAACTCATGTTTTAGTGTTTAAGGGGCCTGGCCTTAATGTAAGGAACTAATGAGGTGCAGCCATTCAAACCAGGATATCTATCTGCTTGTAATTTAGTGATCCATTGTTCTAATTCTTCAGTGTGGTTTTCTACGTCACCACCTCTGTTTGTCCTTACTATTTGTTGTAAGATTAAAAATTTAAAACAATGGCTACTGTCTGTATTCAGGACATGATTAGCTAGAGCATTTGATTGCTTCTGGTTCCGTATGTCCCTTATATGTTCTAACATTCTTCCTTTAAAGCTCCTATTTGTTTTGCCTACATAATAGGCATGGCATGCTTGGCAAAAACAAAAATAAACAACATCGACACTTTTACAATCATAATAATTCTTCATATAAAGTTTAAAACATTTCACAGGATGAATGTACTCATTTTTAGTACAGACATGCTGACAAGCAGCACAATTCCTGCACGGGAAGGTGCCCTGTCTGTTTGAAAGATTTTTTCTAAAAGACTGATGTTCTCTATTACAGAGCTGCTGCTTTAAAGACACGTTATTTCTAAAACTGAAGTTTGGGGTGTCACCAACTGTGGAAACCAGACCTGGTATTTCATGTAATAGGTGCCAGTTCTTTTTAATAATTTCCGTATACTTATTGATGTCACTTGCAAATCTAAAAACTATTCTAAACTTATTTCTATGAATAGTATCATAAGGTATACTTGTATCAGCACTATAAGAGCTCATGTATGGTTTACATCTTGTAGATCTCAATTTCCATGCATCTGCTATTAGTGATTTCTGAGCTAGAATAGCCTCTTGTTTGAAATTCGTCTTGTAACTTATTTAAAGCAACTACTACCTCTTCATCATTATTATGTATGCGTAGGGTTCTATAGACTTGTCCTTTGAGGACATTTCTAGGTATGTGTCTCTGGTGCATGCTTGACCTGTGCAGACAGGCATTGGTTCTTGTAGGTTTGTGATAAATACTGGTTCTTATCTGCTTTAAATCAGTAAGGGTGACACTCACATCCAAGAAATCAACACATGTATCAGAAAAAGTAAAAGTAAACTTCAAAAAGTCTGTAGTACTATGCAGGTAATCAATGAAATTACTGATATTTTCACCATGCCCTTTCCACAAGACAAAAACATCATCCACGAAACGGACGTACCAGAGAATGTAGCCAAAAAATGGGTTAACATCTGACAAAACATATTGTTCTTCCCATCGTACTAGTGATAGATTGGCGTAGCTATTTGCACACGAAGTGCCCATAGCCACGCCAATCTTCTGTAGAAAAAATTGATCCTGAAAAGCTACAATATTATTTTCAAGTATAATCTCCAATAGTGCACAGACTAGCATAATCTTATTAGTAGTCAGCTTCTTATTCATATTGAGGAATTCTCTTATTCTATCAATACCCCAAACATTCGGAATACTAGTAAAAAGAGATTCAATGTCCATGGTAAGGAATACAAATTCTTCATCATCAATGGTTTCCATTCTATTTTGCAACCGCTGTAAAAACATTTTTGTGTCTCTAAGAACTGTATAACAACTATCCAAGAACTCATGTAAAATGCCTTCTACATAAATAGATAGAGGCTCAGTGCACCATCCTGCTCCTGATACGATGGGGCGTAAAGGAGGAACTGTGGGATGTTTATGGACAGAACTGCACACTTTTCAAAGAAAAGGAGGATGTAAAAACTGATCTTATTGTTAACATTTCTTCCTTTACTCTAACTAATGAACAAAACAGTTTGCTTAATAAGGGTTTGTCTTTTATACCTGCCAAGAAGGCAGATTTAACTGAAATGCTAACTGACTTGAAATTGCTTGGTAGGAATTTATCATTAAAATGCATGTTTCGTAATAATGAAAATGTCAATGTAAATATATACAAGAAACCTAGCACTTTTGTACCCCCCACCCCTCCAGGCATACAAAGATTTTTAGATATCTGTGAAAATGCTTTTAATGAAGCTTATACTCCTGGTATGCAAGGCTGCACCTTTCATAATTTAAATACAGAAGAATATAGGGCTCTACATGAATTGCAAAATTTACATTCTCTTATTATTAAACAAGCAGATAAAGGTGGTAAAATTGTATTAATGGACAAAGATTTATATGTTAACCAGATGAAGGTTTTGCTATTAGATACTTGTACCTATCAAATGCTGACAAAAACAGCTGTAATTGCTATCACTGATAAAGTGTCTTTTTTAGTGTTTGATTTACTGATTACAGGATTAATTGATGAATCCTTATTTAATTATTTTTTAGTACACAAACCTCTAGTTCCTCGGATCTATGGACTCCCTAAAATCCATAAACATCCCACGGTTCCTCCTTTACGCCCCATCGTATCAGGAGCAGGATGGTACACTGAGCCTCTATTTATGTAGAAGGCATTTTACATGAGTTCTTGGATAGTTGTTATACAGTTCTTAGAGACAGAAAAATGTTTTTACAGCGGTTGCAAAATAGAATGGAAACCATTGATAATGATGAAGAATTTGTATTCCTTACCATGGACATTGAATCTCTTTTTACTAGTATTCCGAATGTTTGGGGTATTGATAGAATAAGAGAATTCCTCGATATGAATAAGAAGCTGACTACTAATAAGATTATGCTAGTCTGTGCACTATTGGAGATTATACTTGAAAATAATATTGTAGCTTTTCAGGATCAATTTTTCTACAGAAGATTGGCGTGGCTATGGGCACTTCGTGTGCAAATAGCTACGCCAATCTATCACTAGTACGATGGGAAGAACAATATGTTTTGTCAGATGTTAACCCATTTTCTGGCTACATTCTCTGGTACGTCTGTTTCGTGGATGATGATTTTGTCTTGTGGAAAGGGCATGGTGAAAATATCAGTAATTTCATTGATTACCTGCATAGTACTACAGACTTTTTGAAGTTTACTTTTACTTTTTCTGATACATGTGTTGATTTCTTGGATGCGAGTGTCACCCTTACTGATTTAAAGCAGATAAGAACCAGTGTTTATCACAAACCTACAAGAACCAATGCCTGTCTGCACAGGTCAAGCATGCACCTGAGACACATACCTAGAAATGTCCTCGATGGACAAGTCTATAGAACCCTACGCCTACATAATAATGATGAAGAGGCAGTAGTTGCTTTAAATAAGTTACAAGACGAATTTGAAACAAGAGGCTGTTCTAGCTCAGAAATCACTAGAGTGATAGCAGATGCATGTAAATTGAGATCTACAAGATGTAAACCATACATGAGCTCTTATAGTGCTGATACAAGTATACCTTATGATACAACTATTGATAGAAATAAGTTTAGAATAGTTTTTAGATTTGCAAGTGACATCAATAAGTATACGGAAATTATTAAAAAGAATTGGCACCTATTACATGAAATACCAGGTCTGGTTTCCACAGTTGGTGACACCCCAAACTTCAGTTTTAGAAATAATGTGTCTTTAAAGCAGCAGCTCTGTAATAGAGAACATCAGTCTTTAGAAAAATCTTTCAAACAGACAGGGCACCTTCCCGTGCAGGAATTGTGCTGCTTGTCAGCATGTCTATACTAAAAATGAGTACATTCATCCTGTGAAATGTTTTAAACTTTATACGAAGAATTATTATGATTGTAAAAGTGTCTATGTTGTTTATTTTTGTTTTTGCCAAGCATGCCATGCCTATTATGTAGGCAAAACAAATAGGAGCTTTAAAGAAAGAATGTTAGAACATATAAGGGACATACGGAACCAGAAGCAATCAAATGCTCTAGCTAATCATGTCCTGAATACAGACAGTAGCCATTGTTTTAAATTTTTAATCTTACAACAAATAGTAAGGACAAACAGAGGTGGTGACGTAGAAAACCACACTGAAGAATTAGAACAACAATGGATCACTAAATTACAAGCAGATAGATATCCTGGTTTGAATGGCTGCACCTCATTAGTTCCTTACCTTCAGGCCAGGCGCCTTAAACACTAAAACATGAGTTTTTTATATATATATATATATATATATATATATATATATATATATATTAATAACCATCAGGGATGACACCCCCCCCCTTTTTTAAATATTAATATTTTTTAAAAATTTAAATATTAATGTTTTTAAATATTATTGTTTTTAAATATTGTGTGTAAATACACACCTTTCTATATATTTTATGCATTTTTCTTATGGATATTGATATATGTTCTTATGTTAGTGGAGTAATATCTCTTTAAATTGTGATGTCATACTAATTGTCCTAGTATTTAACCAAGCATCAGTTGTAGTGATGTGGTCTGATGAAGCAACATTAAGTTGTGAAAGCGCTTACCGTTTGTCTTCTGCAATAAAGTACAGTGACTGATTTCCAGTGTGTAACTTTGGTGCCTTAATTTACTTTTGCTATCATTTTAATTGTGGCATATATTTGTCAGCTTGGGAAGATGTGATTGATAGGCCATGCTGTTTTCCCAGGGATGGTCTGCACCTGTCCCCACTAGGCTTTCAGATATTGGCCAAAATATTATCCACCCCATGGTCCTTTTTTAGGCGATGCCAGTCTGATAAACCCTCCAACATAGTAAATTCTATACAGGATAAGCTAAAGGTATTGCTGCTTAATGCTAGGAGTCTCAACAAGAAGCTCCACTCCCTAGAAGCTGTCCTCACCCTGAGCAGTGTCGACATCTCTGTAGTTAATGAGACAAGGTTTAAAGCCGCAGAAGGCACCCTGGCAGTGCAAGGCTATAATGCCTTCCACATATGTAGACCAACTACCACACAAGAAAGGACAAGAGGTAGAAGTTTAGCAGTCTACATAAAAAGGAAGCACACCTCAAACAATGTTACATGACTGAACCACTCCCTGTCCAACAAACCTTAAAGTCCAGTACCATATCTTTACTAGCTATAGGTCCCCATCTGTGACCCAGAATAACTGTACCACATACTTGAATATACTGGAGTCACTGACAGTTCAGTCCAACACTATATTCATGAGTACTTTCAACTGTCTCATCATAAAGTGGAATATATATGCAACCACTAACATGCAGGCTCAAAGCTTTCTGGATTTTTTCTGTGTAAACACCCTGGAACACCTAGTTTGCTCACTTACTGGGGTGCAGATGTCTTGGATCTGGTACTCAAAATAAAAGGAAATATTGCACCCCCCTCCCTTTTTTTATAATGTCTTCTCTGGTCAGATCAGAGTGATAACTCCTGAAGTAAATATAAAGGGTGAACTCCCAGCAAACTCTAGAACCTTTAAGACCTTTTCCAAGGCTAACTATGTACTGTTACATGATGGCATAGTTAAATTTGAAGCCCCTCCAAACTCCGAGAACACTGTGGCCTATGCAGAAGTGTTTACGGAAACCCTGTACAAGCATGTAAATAACTGCATAGAAACAGCAATACCAAACCGAAATATAATTGGGACAAACTCCAAAACAAGTCCCCTTGGTGGATCCCTAGTATAAATAGATTGTATAACAAAAATAAGAACTTCCTGTCCAAAAATAGGGATGGCTGTGCCCGAAAGGCAAAATGCTCCCTCATCAGTCTTGACAAGCAATTCAGGTGACTAATAAGTCCACCAAAGTCAACTTTCAGGCAGCAGTAGCATCCCAGGCTAAGGATAACCACAGGACAGTTTTCAGTAATTTACATAACCTTAAAGGGGAACACTGAACAGTGTGCTGAATTTTAATAGTAAGTGGAACTTAAAAAAGAGAGGATTTTAAGGAATAGATAATGAAAGTGATTCAAGAATTGATAGGGAATGTACACATTTTGACAGAACGGATAGCTGAGGAGTTGAAGACAAATTAAATTTAAAAATATAGTGGAAATGTGTGAGGAAAAGATATAGGAAAGACACAATATGAATTGTTTACATGGATTATCAAAGTTTAAAGTTTTGCAGCTGAAGGGAAATCATATGAGACAAGAATAAGTGCAGTTTATAAGTTTTAAATGAAAAATAAAGGAGTGTTTGGATACTGTGCGTGAGTTTTGAACTTTTACCGTTATATACGTGTGTTTTTTTTTAACAGAGCTCAGAAAGTTTTAGCATAACAACTTGGGAAACAGAAAATTAGAAAGGTGTGTTGCCATGCTAAAGAAACCTGTGACTAGATTAATAAACAGAGAGACCCTGTAGAGGTATTAGAGATATTTTGGAAATTCTCTGAAAATCTGTATAGAGCAGAGGAATGCAAGAAACTAAGAAAATAAATTAATGGAAACCTTTATGGAAGGCTTAAACGTGTCAAAGTTAGAGGAAAAAGAGGCTCAAGAATTAATTGCCAAGATGGGTTACTTATAATCAATCAAGTGAGAAGTCCCCAGGAACAACTAGTATTCCTGTGGAAATTTGAAGGTTAGTATGGAAAAGGTAATACAGATGTAAAGGGTTTAGTTTAATAATTTAAAAGAAGGGATTGTGCCAACATCTTGGAAGAAAGCTATTGTAGCTGTAGTACTTAGAGAGAGCAAAGACCCTTTAAATCCAACTTTATATATATATATATATATATATATATATATATATATATATATATATATATATATAAACCTGTTTCAGTTTTGAACCATGATTAAAAAGCATTTATGTCTATTCTAGCTAGAATGGCTCAGGTTTTGCCAAAACTGATTAATATGGGTTAGTGTGGTTTTTAAGGAGGAGAGGCAACATTTGAAACCATTAACAGAATGACAGTGGTGCTGCGGTAGCATTGTCGCCTCACAGTAAGACGCTGTCCGGTTCGATTCTCATCTACAGCGTCTTCTGCGTGGAGACATGCGTCTGTGGGCGTACCTTCATTGAAGGTTGTGCATCAGGGCTGGCAACCCGGCACGTAAAAATCTGCCAATCATTAGCGGACCGGAGTTCCACTGTGGCGACCCCTAACCGGGAAAAGCCGAAAGAAACAACAACAGAATGACAGTAGTCCAAAGGGAAGCAGAGTGCAAGGAGACTTTATTGATGGAGAGACTTGATACAGAGAAGGCATTTGATAGAGATAGCTTGATTTTATGAGTAGGGCAATGACAATGTTTGTTTCCTGATAGAAAAATAGGGCTAATTAGGGATATGTATGTGTACATACACGTACACACAAGCACGCATATGTATATATGTATATGGTTAGAGGCAAGAGTCAAGGTGGGTGGGTTCCTCTTTGACAAGATCACTTTGAAGAGGAACCACACTGGGGTGTCTCTCTAAGTTAATGTACCTTGTACTTGGAGCCACTGGCAAAGAAAATAAGAGGCTCACAAATTCAAGAGTAAAATTGTTATGGTACTCAAGACAAATTGACCTTATTTACCGAATTATATTTTCTAGTTGATAAATCCAGAAAATGATGAGTCAGTGTGGTACATTTTGAGTGTGTAACGTTTTGTTTTTCAGGATATAAAATAAATGAGGATAAAACAAAGTTATAGCAGTAAACTGTGTTCCAACACGTGACTTGGTTCAGCAAGAGCCATATGTATGGGGATATGATAAAATAAAATATTTAGGTATTTGGGTTAAAAAAAGGATGTTATTAATGCAGCTATGTATATGTTGAAAGAGACTAAAAAGATGATACAAAAAGTGAGATGTTAAAAGCTGTGGTTTACAGGTATGGATAGTAAGGTACAAACAGGTGACCACAGTTGGTAAAAAAGCTGAAGGAATTTACGGGAAGGAAAGAGGGCAGTAAGTGACAAGATGTTCTTCATGTTTCACTGTTGCAGTCATCACATTTGGGTTATCTGATTGCAATAGCACTCAGTTGGCCTAATTATCAAAGTCTTGGGTCCTGCGTCTGTTGCTGTCTCATCTTCTGTGACATCAGATAGTCGGGAATAAAGCATACAGCCGATGCCATTACATCAGTCTTTCTTGCTGTGCAGTGCCCATAGCAGAAGCAGTTCGCAAGTGCCGGTCAGCCGACTCCTGAAATTTTCGTTTTAGAGTTTCAGAACTGAAGTCTTAACTAAAGCTAAGTACCCAGTTGGAGAAACTTTTTCTTGCTCTAAACCAATGTCAGTAAAAGTCAATAATTGTATTTCTTGTGGAAGGCAAATATTTCATAAAGATTTTCATTCATACTGTATTCCTTGTCTAGGCCCTGACCACGATGTACCTTGCTGTCGGTTTTGTACCTTATTTAAGTAACGAACTATTCGTTGTCGGTATATTTACGCTTTTAAATATTTTGTTAACTCTGTTCAATTATCCAGATATGTCTTCGGTAAGCCATCCGACTACCAACGTTCTGAAAAAACACAAAGATAAAGACAGAGACAGGGCGCCTAGGTCCAAAGCTGCCGACGACACTTCTAAGCCAGTTGCCAGTTTGCTGGTACGCAGTGAGGTGCTTTTGCAGTCCCTGATACCCGCTACTTCAGATTCGCAGGCCTCTACTGAGACCCATTCGGAGTCCGATATGCTGCGAGATGCTTCAACTGTGGAACCTGCTGATGTCTGTACCTTGGAAGGGTCCGGAGCCTCTGTGCAGGCCCTGGCTTGTGAAGGTGTATTCAGGCCTACTGACTTGCATATTAAACTGACACCATCTTCTTCTTCAAGGCCTAAAACTCGAACCATGCTTAGAAAACCATCGCCCAGACTGCAAGGTCAGGCCTCTATGCCTAAAAAATAAGTAAGAATGGCTGAAGACCTTATTACTTTAATCAGGGGAAGCCAGCCTTCCCCCTCTGAGACCTAGGACTGAATTTGCTTATGATACTTCTGACCAGGAGTCTGAAATTTGTTTCCTCTGATGACCAGGATTTACCCTTATCTACCTATGAGGATTCTGATGCAGAGGACTCTATTCCCTCTTCTTCCCCCCAGAGGATTTCTCTTTTGGTGAAACCTTGCATACTCTTAGGGAGCATTTTCGTTGGAAAAGCCAGATTCTAAAAAGAGGCTGAGAGATTTTTTACTCCTGCCCCAGCACAGGCCTTTAGCTATCCCTCCTGTACTAGACATTGTTGATGATGCCTTTTCGGAATCTAGCTTGGCACCTGACTCTTCACCTCCTGCTCCCAGAAAACCTGATAGATATTACAGGGTTCCTGGCTCTCACAAGTTCTTTTTTAAAAATCCTACTGCGGATCCTGAGACCATTTCACAGGGACCCAAGGGCATTAAGGCTACTACTGCCAAAAATCCTACCCCCTCTGATAGAGACTCCAGGGCGTTGGATAGATTGGGTAAGAAGGTATACACTTCTGCAACCTTGGCCATTAGGGCCTTAAATTGCCAGTTTCATATGTTAAGGTATCAGCAGCATATTAATGGATTGCTTAAACAGAAAATGATGTTGATTCCTGATTGTGCTGAAAATAAGGTTTACAGGATTTAATGCATTCTGCTGAACAGGTTGGAAAACATACTTTGCAATGTGGTTTTGATTCACTAGAGGCATCTTGCAGGGCTGCTGTCACTGGGTCTGTACTTAGAAGGCATGCTTGGCTTAAAGAGCAATCCTTGCCAGATCATGTTAAAGCTATATTGCTGGATGCTCCCTTAAATCAGGACCACCTCTTTGGCAACAAAGCAGAAGAAGTTCTTAAAAAGATGGAGGAAAAAGCTAAATCTATGCAAACTGTTAAAGTACAGCCTCCAATATTTAGTAGGCATTGGCCCACTAAGAATTAGTCCTTTCCTGCCACTTCCAGGCCTTCTCAGTCCAAACCCAGAACCAGCAGAACACCCAGGCTTCAGTCCCAGGGTACGCACAGGACTAAGCAGTGGGGGGCTCCCACTTCCAAATCAGGGAGTAGTAAGACCCCCCTATGGTAAACTGTCTCAATGACTTAACTTTAAAACTTCCAAGCATTTTTCAACTGACTGCTCCTTTAGGGGGAAAGATTGCTCTGCAGGCAAAAAAAACTGTGAACTCATTACCCAGGAGAAATGGGTTTTAAATATAGTTTCCCAAGGATACAGATTTCACTTCCACATGTTACCAACCCCAGACGGTTGGCCAGATCTACCCCCAAATCAGTGGGCAGAGGCTCAAAAGCAAGTACTCTCTCTCTCTTAAGCATAAAGGCTATTCAAACTGTACCAGAAGAGGAAAAGGGACAAGGTTTCTACTCAAGACTTTTCCTGGTACCCAGAAAAGACAATTTATGGCGTCCTATCCTGGACCTTTCTATCTTGAACACCTTTTTGGTGATTCCAAAATTCAAGATGCTAACTCTTCACCAGTTGCTTCCTATGCTAGGCAAAGATGCCTGGTTGGCAACACTAGATTTAAAAGAAGCATACCTGCACTTCCCAATCAGGGAATCTTGCAGTAGAGACCTATACTTCAAAGCAGGCCACAGCAGGCTACACGCACTATCAGTTCTCTGCACTGCCCTTTGGCTTATCTACTGCGCCCAGGGTATTCACAAAGTGCCTAGCTCCAGTCATTGCATTTTGCAGGCAAAGAAATATTCAAATATA
Source organism: Protopterus annectens (assembly GCF_019279795.1). Taxonomy (NCBI): domain Eukaryota; kingdom Metazoa; phylum Chordata; order Ceratodontiformes; family Protopteridae; genus Protopterus; species Protopterus annectens. The sequence continues at coordinate 1,410,007,265 of NC_056741.1, forward strand.
CCCATACCTGGACGATTGTCTAATTCAGGCAGAAAGCAAGGACATACTTTTGAATCATCTGGCATTTGTACAAAAGGTGCTAACTTGTCTGGGGTACACCATAAACGAAAAGAAATCACATCTGGTACCCTGTCAACAAATTATATTCCTGGGAGCAAGCTTGAACACAACTTACTAGATGGCTTTCATCACGCCAGAGAAACTAATTCATTTGACAACTTACTTCAAACTAGTGGCCACAAAAACCCTGCTATCTGCAAGGCAAATACTACAAGCATTGGGGTTCATGGCCTCTTGCATTCTACTAATTCCATATGCAAAACTGCATATGAGGAAACTACAGTGGTATCTAAAAAGCCTAAGGTGTCAACATTCTCAGGATCTAAAAGCAATGATTCCTATCATACCGTGCCTACGGTTAGAATTCCTTTGGTGGACAGAGGCCTGCCACCAAAACAAGGGGACTACCATTCACTCTACCCCCTGCTGCCCAAACCCTAACAATAGATGCATCAGACTATGCATGGGGGGCTCACCTGGCATGGAAGTGCAATCAGGGCAAATTGAACGCAAGTCAAATGCACCTGCATATCAATCAAAAAGAAATGTTAGCTGTACAGAATGCTCTGACAGCCTTCAAGGACCACATTCTTCCATACAATTAATGGTAAATATGGACAGCACCACTGTTATGTGGTACATAAGCGGGGAGGGTACCCATTCTTACCCCCCTCTGCAGACTAGCCATGGCTCTGCGGAACACAGCCTTGAGCTACCAAGTGCATCTACAGGCTCAATTCCTGCCAGGAAAACTAAATACACTGGCAGATGATCTAAGCAGAAATCTCATGGACCCACACGAATGGAAAATAAATGGGGGAGCCCAGATATAGACCTGTTTGCCTCCCCCTAGAACTACCAGTTGGACAAATTCTGCACAAGGACTCCCCACAAACAAGCTTGGAAAGTGGATGCTCTGTCCTTCAGCTGGAAAAATCTATCAGTTTATGCCTTTCCTCCTCTGCTTCGCCTCTCTCCAAAGTACTACTAAAGATCAAACAGGACAAACCAAGGATGATACTGATTGCACCAGACTGGCCACGCCAACACTGGTACCCCCTCTTGCGCAGTGTGTCACTGCTAGCCCCATGGCACCTGCTTCAAACTCCTACCCTGCTGTCACAGCAGGAGAGCCAGGTTCTGCACCCCAGCTTCAAACCCTGAACCTGGCAGCCTGGCTAATTACCTAATCTTTCCACTATCATCCTTCCGTAAACGTGTTGGATGTCATTTTGGAGGCAAGGAGGCCTAGTACTTGAAAATCTTATGCTGAGAAATGGAAAAGATTCTGTGCCTGGAACCAAACTCAAGGGATGGCCACAGCAGTGCCCAATTTACCTCAGATTCTTCAATACTTAACTGAGATGCTTCACAGGGGCCTTTCCTTTTCCTCCATCAAAATTCATGCCTCAGCCATTTCAGCTCATTACAACATAGAACCCACCCCTATTTTCTCACCCACAGCTCAAGCAGTTCCTCAAAGGGGCCAAAAACATAAGACCACCCAGGAGAGCCTCAACTCCAGCCTGGGACCTTAACTTTGCATTGGAAAAATTCACTCTTCCTCCTTTTGAGCCAGCTGCAAGTGTAGAGTTAAAATTCCTTTCTTGGAAAACAGCTTTCCTTTTAGCAATCCCTTCAGCAAGAAGGGTATCTGAATTACAGGCCCGTATGGCAGTGAAGCCTTTCATCATCTTCATGCGGACAGGGTGTCCCTCAGGACCAATCCCTCCTTCATGCCCAAGGTGGTATCCAGTGTGGCTCTTAATCAGTCCATTCATTTGCCAACCTTCTTTTCTAATCCACAGAACAAAGGGGAACGGACACTGCACTCCTTAGATGTGCACAGACAACTTAGATTTTACTTGGACAGGACTAAACCTCAAGGGAAATCTGAACAACTACTGGTGGCATTTGCTGCAGTGGCAGAGGGGAAGGCTATTTCAAAGCAAACCATTTCTAAATGGATAGGCCATTGCATTCATTTCTGCTATAATCACAATGGAAAACTTATCCCACTGGGGATTAGAACCCCATTCAACCAGGGCTGCATCTACCTTTGCAGCCTTTCTCAGAGGTGTCCCTACCAGCAACATCCTAGAAGCTGCTACCTGGAGTTTTTACATACTTTCACCAAGCATTGCCATTAGCCAATTTTCTCTAAATCCAGAGCTGGCTTTGCCACTGCAGTCTTGCAGGGCCTTATAGCTGGACCTAATGCTATCTAAATTCCTCCTCCCATCCTTAACTTTGGGAATCTACCCAAATGTGATGACTGCAACAGTGAAACACGAAGAACATAGTACAGTTGTGTACACTTACCATAAATGTAGATGTTCGAGTGTATTTGCTGTTGCAGTCCGGGTTACCCTCCCTCCAGCCCACTGACTTCTTTTGGCTATACCTGTACTCTCCTTTACTATGCTTAAAAGCTTTTTGGTGTATTTGCTTTTTTGTTGAAGGTATAACCGTGTGTGTGTGTGTGTGTGTGTGTGTGTGTGTGTGTGTGTATATATATATATATATATATATATATATATATATATATATATATCTATATATATATATATATATATATATATATATATATCTATACACACACACACACACATACATGCATACATATATATATATATATTATATATATATATATATATATATATATATTTTTTTTTTTAATTGCTTCCCATTAGGGGGCTACCTGACATCTGGGGCAAGAAAAACTGATGTAATGGTGTCGGCTGTATGCTTTATACCCCTGACTACCTGACGTCACGGAAGATGAGACGGCAACCAACGCAGGACCCAAGACTTTGATAATCAGGCCGACTGAAGGCTACTGCAAGCAGATAACCCAAATGTGATGACTGCAACAGTGAATACACTCAAACATCTACATTTTTGGTAAGTGTGCACAACTGCACTTTTTCTCCTCAGAGCAAGGTGATTTAGGATTACCAGATTTGAAGGGATACATTTAAGTTGCACGGTTAGGGCTCATGTGCATGACAAGCAGAAGACCACAAATCAAAGTGGAATTAAATGATATATTGAAGAAGTAGGGTGGTGGTTCACAAAAATAAGGACAATGTAAGATTTTGTATGCAGGCACTCAAGGAGAACAGTAGTAACCATGCAGAAAGTTATATGTGCAAAGTAGCAGAATATATTTTGAAACTTAAGCAAACTCAGATGGAGAAAATAATGTTATATACAGGGATAACTTTAAGTAGGAAGACAGAATTAATTGAAGACAATCAGCAAAAGGACCAAGATATTGAAAGCAAATAACTCGAGGGAAAAGTTCATACAGTGGGATGAGGCCAAGCAGATGTTTGGACTGCATGTTAGAGATGGTCTTCCAGGGATTAATAAGCATATAAACAAAGAGAAAGGGATAGTGCAACTAACACTAAGTAAGACTGCTATCCAAATTGTAGCATGCTACAGATCCCCTAACATACCCCAAGATTCTTACTACACCTTTTTAAACATACTGGAAAATATTAAGATAGAACCAAACATCCTAATACTGGGTGATTTTAACTACCCTGCCATTAACTGGGAAAACTACTCATGTACCAACACCTTTGTCCAATGGTTCATGGAATTCATAAATTCCAACGCCCTGGATCAACTAATCCATAGTCCCACCAGGGGCTCCATTATCCTAGACCTGGTCATTACCAACATGGGAAATCGATGCTCCACACCTATGGTCACCCCCTCGTTAGTTAGGTTTGACCATAAGCTAATCACCCTCAACATCCACATCCCCCCCACCCCCAGTAAGGAAACCTCCATAAAAAACTTCTCCAAAGCCAAATTCATGCTACCCAAGTCAGAAGTGACAAACTTCATGACACCCATGCAGACGGGAACTGAAAGCTGAACTGCTGAATCCTACACTAAGGCACTGTACGAGCACATCCACTCATGCATGAATTGTGCCATCCCAAATCGAACCAAGTTGCTCTCATCTGAAAAAGGAAGCCAATCTGGTGGTCCCCTGCCATAAACAAACTTTACAACAAAAGGAAGAAACTGTTGCAGAAAAGAGGAAAATCCCAGGATGCAAAAACTCCCTTACCAGCCTCAGTAAGAAACTGAGATCCCTCATAAAATCCTCTAAAGCTAGTTACAAAATTAAAAATCTGAAGTAGGAGATTCATTTGTCTGCAACCTGTGGGTTATGGATCGGATATCGGATCCGAACCGGCATGGTTACCAGCTATGGATCCGAGCTCTCGGCTCCTCCCCTCACCCATAATGCCCTGCTAGTTTGCCACGCTGGTGACCAGATTAGTGTTCCTGAGCTCTTCAGCTAAGTGAATTTTTCAGTGAGGGCGCTGAACTACCTGGCACATGTGATTAGGATGCAGCACGATCTTATAAAAGAATACGCTGCATCCCCCCCAGAGTCCATGTCGGAGGAGGACAAAGTGCTGCACTCCACCTGTATGGCCACTCTCAGGTCCGTCACTAATACCTCTATGCAGCTACTGTCCCATGCTACGGAAGGTGCCGCTAGAGCCGCAGGGGCAGGCCTAGTTACCAGACGTCAGGCCTGGCTCCGTCATTGCGATTTCTCGGAGCCCTTCAAGGCGTCATTTGCGAACGCCCCTTTCGATGGTTCTGCCCTTTTTGGCAAAACCGTTCGTGACACTTTGACCCAGAGCAAGGAGGACGGGAAGACGCTGTCTGCCGTCGGAATCCGCTTCTCTGCACCCCAGAGGCCCTATTCTAGGAACCAAAAGGGTCAGAAGAAGATGTGGTTCCGGAAGTCGCAGCAATGCCAGCCTGCTCCGCACAACCAGTCCTTCCGTGGCAGAGGAGGACAGGGAGGACGCCGCCCTAGGGGCAGAGGGGCTCCCAGGAACTTCGGGTCCAGAGAACCCTTCTCTGAATGGCCGGCGCAGCAGCCCTGAAGGGTTGCCCGACTGCTCCACTCTGGAGGCAGTTGGAGGATGTTTTTCGGAGCACCTAGCGGCATGGGAGTCCATAACATCAGACCGCTGGGTCCTCCAGATCATATCCAGAGGATACCGTATCCCTTTTCGTCACATGCCAAAATTGAAGTCCCTCCCCGACGTTCCACCCGGTCAGTGGGAGGCCGCTTTGGCAGAAATTGGCCATCTGCTAAAGAAAAGAGCCATCCAGCCTGTCCCCCTAGACCAGATCGGATCAGGGTTCTACTCCAGGTTCTTTTTAGTGCCAAAAAAGACGGGGGATCTAAGACCAATTTTAGACCTTTCACTCTTGAACCTGGCAGTTCCCAAGGAGAAATTCCGAATGGTTACATTGCAGTCTATTCTCCCCCTTCTGGGAGAAAACCACTGGATGTGCTCCATAGACCTCAAGGATGCGTACTACCATATACTAATGGACAGGCGCTCCAGGAGGTTTCTCCGCTTCCGGCTGGGAGCCAGTCACTACCAATTCCAGGTCCTTCCCTTTGGTCTCACCACAGCCCCCAGGGTGTTCACCAAAGTATTAGCAGTGGTAGCGGCCCACCTGAGGCTTCAGGGGGTGCAGGTCTTTCCCTACCTGGACGACTGGCTTCTCACCGCCCCAACAAGGCATCTACTTCTCTTGGCGCGAGACTCCTTTCTCCATCTTGCTCCTCGTCTGTTCATCACGATAAACACAAAAAAATCCAACCTAGCACCCACGCAGTTCATAGATTTTATAGGTGCCAGGTTAGACACGAGGAGATTGAGAGCCTTCCTCACTGCGGACAGAGTTCAAAATCTGCAGCTCCAGGTGTGGGCCATTCTCCACTCAAGCTCAGTTCCGGCGGAGTTGGTCCTGAGGGCCCTAGGGTCCATGGCGGCAGCGATAGCGCTTCTTCCTCTCGCCAGGTTCAATATGCGCATCCTTCAATGGACACTCCTAGTTCAGTGGTCGTATCTTGCTCTTCCTATGCATCATCCCATTGCGATCAGCAAGGCTTGCAAGCGGTCCCTCCTGTGGTGGCTACACTCTCCAGATCTCCACGGAGGCCACCCCTTTTGTGCCTCTCCCCCTCTCGCCACGGTGACCACGGACGCCTCCCGCCTCGGGTGGGGCGCATCTTGCAGGCCGGACGGTCCAAGGCACGTGGAACGATTCAGAGACCTCACTGCATATCAATGTTCTAGAGATGAGAGCAGTGCTCCCTAGCGTTGCTAGCACTTCAGGCCTTTCTTCCCTTGGGAACAATTGCGATTCAATCGGACAACATGTCTGTTGTCTGGTATATCAACAAACAAGGAGGAACCAGGTCTTACCCTCTTTGTCGAGAAGCCATGAGAGTGTGGGAATGGGCAATCTCCACCAACCGCTTTCTCATAGCAACGCATATTCCGGGTCAGTCCAACATCCTGGCGGACAAATTCAGTCGCACCATTCTCACCCCTTACGAGTGGTCTCTCAATACTCAGGTAGCGGAACGCATCTTCGCACGGTGGGGAACTCCTTGTTGCGATCTTTTTGCGTCTCCCTCAAACACCAAGTGCGACAGTTTTTTCGCTCTAATACCTCCTCCCGGAGGTGCGCCAAGAGACGCTCTGGTGCATGCTTGGCCACCCAGTCTTCTGTATGCTTATTCCCCCTTGCCTCTGATGCTCCAAGTTCTTCAGAAAGCCTCTCGGTTGGGGTGCAGAATGATTCTCATTGCCCCATTTTGGCCTCGACAGATCTGGTTCCCCTTCCTAAGGTCTCACTCAGTGAATCCTCCTTGGATTCTAGATCCCATTCCGGATCTGATATCTCATCCTTCCCACTTATCTCCCCCGAATCTGGACAACCTGAAGCTGACCGCTTGGCTGCTCCAGTTCCACTCCTGATCAGGACTCCCGGTATTTCGTCCCCTGTTAAGGCCATCCTGGTGGCGGCTCATAAGCCATCCACTAGGAAAGTCTACCGCAGTAAGTGGAAACGGTTCTCCTTTTGGGTGGAGTGGCAAGGCCTAAACCCCTTCACAGTTCCTCTCCCTTTGGTGCTTGACTTCTTAACCTCTCTTTTTAATGATGGTGCCAGCAGTTCCACGGTCAAAGTACAACTTGCGGCAATTTCTCATTATCATATTGGTCATGACTCCAGTCCTCTGATGTCTGCCAAATTGTGTAAGATTTTCCTAAAAGGTACTTTCCTTCTCAGGCCCCCTGTAAAGCAAGCGGTTCCTCCTTGGGACCTTTCTTTAGTTCTCCAGGCCTTGACCGCCCCCCCTTCGAACCGGCGGCTACGGTAGATATGAAATTCTTATCTTTCAAGACCGCATTTTTAGTAGCCATTACTTCGGCCAAGAGAGTCTCAGAGCTTCAAGCATTATCAGCTAAACCTCCTTACTTGGTCTTTCATCCGGACCGTGTTTACCTCAGGACCAACCCGTCCTTTCTTCCTAAGGTAGCTTCAGAAGCAAACATTAATCAGTCCATTAACCTCCCTGTTTTCTTTCCTAAATATCAAAACAAAGGTGAATACAAGCTTCATTCCTTAGATGTTCACAGGCAACTTAGATTTTATCTAAACAGGACGGCTGGTCATAGGCAATCCGACCAGTTGTTCATTTCCTTTGCTAAATTTAATTTGGGCAAGCCAATTTCTAAAGTCTCATTATCTCGCTGGATTTCACAATGTATCTTATTGGCTTATCAAGCTTCTGGAAGGCCCGCACCGGGTGTACATGCCCATTCAACCCGGTCAGTCTCTACCTCGGCCGCCTTTAAGGCTAGGATTCCTCTAGATGATATTTGTGCAGCAGCCACTTGGGCTTCATCTCATACCTTTATTTCCCACTACAAGTTGGATCTTACATCTAGGGTAGAGCATCCTTTGGCTCGCGGTGCTCGGAATATCCTTCCATGATGGCCGCCCAAGGTTCAGGTAGCTGGGGACTCTGTCCCACAGGTTGCAGACAAATGAATCTCCTACTTCAGATTTAGAAGTTATGTACTCACCATAACGTTCCATCTGAGTAGGTGTATTCATTTGTCTGCAACCATCCCGCCCTCCTATCCCCCTGGCCTTTTCAGTTTCCTGCATATGATGTGTTACCCTTTTCAGGGTGTTCATGCTGTTGGCAAACTCGATCTGAGGTCATGTAGGGAGAGCAGGGCATTATGGGTGAGGGGAGGAGCTGAGAGCTCTGATCCATAGCTGGTAAACCATGCCAGTTCGGATCCGATATCGGATCCATAACCCTCAGGTTGCAGACAAATGAATACACCTACTCAGATGGAACGTTATGGTGAGTACATAACTTCTAATTTCCAAAGATTCCAAAGACAACCACAAGGCATTGTATAACTATGTCAAGAATGTAAATGGCAATGCTCAGATCTGCTCTGAGCTAAAACAGAGTGGCACTAAATATACTGATCCGAAGGATATTGCCAATATCCTGGCAGATCGATTCAGTGCCAACTTCACCCCCCCTCACCTCCTAAATGGCCCATCTCAATACCAGAAGATTGCCAAATTCCGGTAATAACAGCCACACAGGTAAAAAATGCACTCTCCAAAGCTAAGAATACAGCATCCATGGGATGAGATGACATCCCGGGCTGTGTACTACATGAAATACAATATGAACTGGCACCTCACCTAAGTGTCATGTTTAATCATAGCCTCACCTCAGGTTTCGTGCCCACTGAGTGGCGCAGAGCTACAGTTATCCCACTTCACAAGAGGGGATCCACCTTGGATCCCGGAAACTACCGTCCCATCAGTCTGACGAGCCTTATCTGCAAGGCCATGGAGCATATTCTCATGGAACTTATAAACAAAGACATTGGCAACCTTCAAACACTGGACCCCACCCAGTTTGGGTTCGTGAAGGGCCGATCTTGTCTCCTGAACCTGATTAACTTCGAATCAGTCTCCAGAGCCATGGACAAGGGTAAGGTGGTCTACACAGCTTGTCTAGACCTTGCCAAGGCCTTTGACACCATCCCCCACTCTGGAATCATAGATAAACTTACTAAGCTGGGCATTAATCCCTACATCACCCAATGGGTTGCTTACTGATAGAACCCACACTGTAAAAGTAGCCGGCTCCAAATCCAGCTCCAGACAAGTGACAAGTGGAGTACCTCAGGGTTCAGTCCTGGGACTGCTCTTGTTTGGCATCTCCTTCTCTGAATTACAGGCCAACACTAAGGGACTCTGGCTAACAAAGTTCGCAGATGACTGCAAACTGGGAGCCATTATTGAATCCCCAAATGATGTGGATACTCTACAAAAGGGCCTTACAGAAACAGATGCTTGGTGCCAGAGCCATGGGCTCAAGCTCAATGCCAAGAAATGTATAGTTATCTCCTTTGGGAAAAAACATGTACCTGTGAATTACCATATAGGTGGCAGTACAGTGAACACCGAAAGTGTGATAAGAGACTTAGAGACACAGGTGGACAGTGGTCTCACCTTCGATAACCACATCGCCACAACAGTCAGGAAATCCTTCTATCTGGCACACCTCATCACTAAGGGCTTTTCATCCAGAAAAAAGGAAGTTATTGTCCCACTGCACTCATCCCTCATTAGACCCATTTGGTATAACGCCCCGTTTGGTATGTACCTCTCAAGACATCTGCAACAACTGGAAAGGCTGCAGAAATACCTCACTAAAAGAATCACAGGCCTAAAGCAGATGCCCTACACTGACCGCCTTAAAAAACTCCAGCTATACTCTGTCGTATATCATCTACTCAGAGGCGATCTCTGCTTAACATACGAGGCCATGTGAAACCTAGAGCTGTTGGACATGATACACTTAAAGAAATCCCAATCCCTCAGAGCCACGTGCTCCAGAGATCTAAACCTTGTCATCACAATAAACAAAACATGCTGGAGGGATAGGTTCCTGACCCAGAGACTCCCCAGACTCTGGAATAGATTGCCCATACATGTCAAGCAGAGTGCCTCTTTGGCCCTCTTCAAAAGGAAACTTGATTGGATGGGAGAAAGGTAATTCACCCCGGGGATCACGTCAGTTGCCCTGCAAGACAGGGGTCCAGGGAAGTAAATAGTGTGGGAAGAAATAGCCAGGGAATTGTTATGGCTAGGCTTGTATAGGCCCTAGGGCTGATAGCCTAGTACCAACCTATGAACCTAAGAAAAGGAGGGTGTTAAATGAAAGACCAGCTCTTATTGAGATTATAATTGAGTCTAGAACAGAAACTGAGCTAAAATGATATTTAGTAGCACATATGAAATGACGTATAGTGATTATAAGAATCAACCAGAAGAGGTTAGAAAAGACTGGAAATGAGAATGGGAAGACAATACACAAAGCAAAAAAAAAAGGGGGGGGGATATTTGAATGGTTCCCAAGTAAGCAACAAAATCTAGATGATGTAGGGTTTTTATAGGGAAGTGTTTGCTTGCATATTTTTATATCCCAAAATAGACTTCAGAGAAATTTTCCACATGTAGATAAGTTTCTGGAGGTTTGATGGAAAAGAGAGGGGTACCTGGGAGCAGTTTTTTTATTTTTGAAAATAAAGTAAGTTGATTGTGGAAATTCCTTGTGGGGCACTTTCTCAGAAATGTTAGGGGAGCAAATGATTTTATTTAAGGAAATTATTCTTTTGAGCTAGTATATAGAAACTAATTTGCCTAGAGATTTCCACTAAGTTTACTGCTGTTGGCTGCCAGAAAGCATTTACTAAGAAAGAGAAATCAAAAACAAAACCACTGGAATAGAACTGATGAATGTTGTGAAGGAGGTCAAAGAACTGGGGATGGGGGTCTTCAGTAATGAGAGAGAGTAAAGTATATAGAAATAGTCTGTGTGAACAGTACGTACAGAATAGTGTTAGGGAGAAGTAATGTTTCAGGGAAGGCAGTACCTGAGCAGTCTATGTAATGTTAAATAGAACAATTTTAGATAAAAATATTTTTTTTATAATGTGTAAAAAGGAAAAAAAAATCTATATGGCTTATCATTTTTTGTGTACTGTCATCACTGTAATTTGTGGTTTCAATAAAGATGTTAAAAAAGCCATGGATATCATTGAACATTATAACTTTACCAGTAGAAGCAGGAGGGTTGGGTGTCTGAATCTGAGATATATTGGAAGGGCAAAAAGCATATTACAAAGGATATTGGACCCAAACCACCACTGCAGATGCAAAGCCAACCCACTGCAACAAATGGAAATGATCTGTGGGATATATAACTTAAGATACAGAAGATAGGGAAAGTTGTGCAAGCAAAAGAGTTGAGCAATGTTAGTGATAGAGCTATTAAGTAGATAAGGAATCCCATTTAAAGATACTAACACACTTGCATAGTTTAATGAGTAGGTTCCAAAAGAATGTTACCAGAATGGGAGCTGCAAGCAACAGAAATTTCCTGAAGTCTGAAGGTTTGTAGGTGGTTTGAAGTACTGTGATAATTTGATGACAAGAAAATAATGATAATACAAGGATATGCATGTAGACTGTTGTATAAACAGTGAATTACACAAATTAATTGGCTAAAGACTTTAAAATTGTGCATGATTGAAAGGGATGAATGGCTCAAAAGGGGTCCCTGTCAGATAGAAAATAGTTAAGAACTTCTATGTATAAAAGGCCTTTGGCAGGGCTAGCCAGAGTGGGTGTGAACATTAGCTTTAGATCGTCACTACTGAAGTAACACCTGCACCCCATGGGGGGAAAAAAGGGAGTGTGGATGGGTAGATCTAGTTTAAAAAATAAAGTCATACGTAAACTAGAATGTTAGAAGACAAAGGTAGCAAACAGGCAAATAAGTTTAGAATTGCTTGGGGGGGTGGAGTTAAGTATAACACTTGGATATATGTATTTGGAGAGAGCTGTTCTAGCTTGCAGACATGCTACAAAGGAAGGAAAGTTAAGAACTTTAGCTATGAGTTCTTTTGAGTAAGTTTTATCCCCTTACAAAACTGTCTTGAATGGACTGGAGTGTTACACATTTGTTGGAGCTGTGATGGATTTAATATAGGCATTCAGACATCATGGTCATAGGCGACACCATTGTGAGAAACATGGACAACCCCTCAACAGGTTAGCTAGAGAGTTAGTCAGTTGCCTGTCAGGGGTCAGGATTCACCAGATCACTCAGGTCATGCCAACCACAAGTAACAGTACGACTCAGTCATAGTCCATGTGGGTCTCAATGACCCGAGACGTACCTGAATGGACTGGACTGCATGCAGAGAGAGATGATGGACCTCTCTGAATATGTGTTGCAGGCTGGTGTACACGTTGAGCAGAATTCTATCCTCAACAAGAATACCACCACAATACGAACAGAAAGCAACTGACTTCAGTAATTGGCTTAGGTACTGGTGGCATATCAGTGGGATCCAGTATTTGTTAGCCTGCGATCACATGACTGACAGGCCATGCTTCTTTGCTAAAGATGGTCTGCACGTGTCGCCACTAGGCTTTTGAGTACTGGCCAAGGCATTATCCACCCCCATAGTGCTTTTTTTAGGCAGTGCCAAATTAACAAGCCTACCAATGCAACAAATTCTTCTAATTCCAAGCCTAAGGTGCTACTGCTCAGTGCCAGGAGTGTTAAGAAACTGCACTCCCTGGAAGCTCTCCTCGCCCTTGGAGAATGCTGATGTCTGTGCAGTTAGAGACATGGTTCAAGGCTGCAGAAAGCACCTTAGCAGTGCTAGGCTGCAATGCCTATCCCACATTGACCACTCTCTGAAAAAGAAAAAATAAAAGGCAGACGTGTTTCAGTTTACACAAAAACAATCACACCTCTAGATCGTTCAAGCAGGCTGACTCACTTGAGTTACTCCATGTCCATCTAACCGTAGGCAAATTCACCCACCATATCATGGCTAGCTGCAGGTCCCAAACTATAAACCATGAAAGCCACTCTGCATATCTGAAGTTACTGGAATCACTTGCCATTCAGCTCAATGCACTACTCATGAATGATTTCAATTACCCCTCTAAACTGGGAAGCATGTACAACCACTAACATATACAGGCTCAGAGATTCCTGGACTTTGTCAATACAAATGCTGGGGAAAAAATGGTCTGTACTCCCTCTAGGTGCTCAAATATCCTTGAGGTGGTACTCACAAACATGGGGGAGCATTACACCCCCCAGCATAATGTCCTCATTGGTAAGATTGGATCATAAATCAATCTCTTTTGAAATAAATGTAACTGTAGGACCCCCATCAAACCCTAAAGATTTTTTCCAAGGCAAATTCCTTTCTATTAAGTAATAGCATAGATAATTTTAAAGCTTCCCCAACCCTGAAAACACTGAGACCTATACAGACGTATACACAAATGTCCTGTACATCCACTTAAGCAACTGCATTGAAACGGCAGTCTAAAACAGCTTTACTAGAAGTAGCGAATATAGTAACAGAAATAAAACTGTAATTGGGATCTTTCGAAAAGGGTAGTAGCAAATTACATAAAAAATAGGAATTGTGACATGCAGAGGAGGAACAAGGTTTAAAAGAAGGCAGGATTTGAATAAGCTGTGTAATGTTTGACAATGACTAGACAGATTATAAGTGATGTATAAAGTTTGCAATTACAATCATGTCAACATGGTTTGTGATGTATAATGTTTGTAACTAAAAATGTTCTTCTATTCTCATGTTGCAGTATTCATAACCTTAGGGAGTTGTTAAGAAACAGAAGTATGTGCGATGTTGCATGCAGGGGCCATAAACTGACATAGGCTATATCTGTGATGTCTGCACGTACCCAACTCAGAACTTTTCTGCCGCAGGGTGTTTTAGAAGTCCGATTGCCAGTCTGTCAGTTTGACTTCAGCCACCCGATTTCAACGATCGTTTTCCAGCTGTCCACACTGAGATAAGTACCGTTGTGGATTTTTTTTGTTTGCCTTTTTCAGACGCAGTACCATTGTGGATTTTTTTTGTTTGCCTTTTTCAGACGCATATGTCATTTAGTAAGGGAAAGTGTACTTGTAGAAGACAAATTCCACATAAGGACACACACGAGCAGTGCTTATTTTGTCTAGGGGCTAGTCATGATTATAAGTCCTGTGACATTTGCCAATCTTTTGTTCCCAAAACGTTTAGAAGCCATCTGGCTGCCTTAAATCTTTATCTAGAGAATCAACGTGTCCATTTGCCGTTCAGAATGGAAGGCAGAGTGGTACCTCCAAGGACCCACCTAGGAAGAAGGCCAAGAAAGTTAGGCCCGACACCCAAGCTGCTCCTCAGTTGTTCGGTGAGATTCTCGAGGAGAGTGTCAGCCCAGGATCATTCTGGACATTGGGTATTTCTTTGCAACCGGGAACTGAAATGGAAGCCGGTTCAGCGGACACCCAGAGTATGTCCGCTGAGGTTTTTCAACTATCAGAGCCTGATGGTGAGGGGGAACCATGGCTCATGGCTTCGGAGAGGCCTACTACTGCCTTGTCATCCACTATAAGGTCGGCACCCAGGCCTACTACTGGTCCTTCTACTTTAAAAAGAAAACGGAAGGAGAAATACAGCACAAAAGTCCCTACTCCACTCTGGGAGACCTTATCCCAGACTCTGTTCAAGGCCTTTCAGGTTCTCCAGACCGAGATTCCCCAGTCAGGCCTACCAGTTGTTCCAAGGGGTACTGTCTGAGGAAGAGTCTTCATCGTCAGATGAATCTTTAACTTACTGCTCTCAAATTGATTTCCCTAAGAATTTCGTAACTCCAGAAGTAGAAGAGCCCCTCACTCCCGACTCCCCTGGAGAATATTTCTCCTTTTAGGGAATACCATTTCCCTGCTTAGGCAACATTTCAAGTGGAAGCTCTCAGATGGGTCTGAGACTAAAAACAGATACTTTGAACTCTTGAAGATGGAGCAGTCCTCACCATCTGCAGTCCCACCTTTGCTTCCAGCATTTCAGGATGCTTTTTGTGCTGCCTTTCAGAGCCCTGAGTCACAGCCTCCTGCTTCTAAGAGACCAGACAGATTTTATAAAGTGCCTGCAAAGGAGCAGTACCTTTTCAAGAACCCTCCAGCAGACCGTGCAGTCATTGCAGTGTCAGCTGATAAGTTCACTAGACAACTACCTTCCTCTTCCCTTTTCCCTACTGATAAAGACAGTAAATGTATGGACAGGTTGGGGAAGAAAATATATCCTTTTTCCACCTTTGCCATTAGAGCTATTAACAGTCAGACCCACATGGCCAAGTTTGCTTTAGACTCCCTGACCAAGGCCTCTACTCTTCCGTCTTAGGATACAGACTCACCAGCTAGGGCCCAACTTAGTACCCTTTTGTCCATGATTTCTCAAATGACCAGACACTGTATTAAGTGCAGCTGTGATGCTGTAGAAGTGTCGTTAAAGTCTGCTGCTTTTGGTTCTGTGTTAAGGAGATTTTCGTGGTTGAGACTTCAGCCTTTACCTTTGGATGTCCAAGGTAACTTGTTTGATGCCCCTTTGGACAACAAAGCCCTCTTTGGAGCTGCCTCTGCAGAGCTACCTAAGTCTCTGCAGGAAAAAGGTAAAAACTTACAAAATCTTAAACATTTATTGGTTTCACCTGTTCCCATTTTCCATAGAAATTATCATCAAAAGCCTAGCTTAGACTAGAGGCAGTCCTCTCATCCCTCTGCAACTCAGTCCAGGAGATGGAACATCCTAGGTAACAATCTGCTCCTAGATCTTCTACCACTCCCTCACCACCTTCCTTTCAGAGGCAGCCAGACCTAGATAGAGCTTCTCCATTGTGACTCTCTTCCCTTACCCAGTTCCACCCCCCTATCCCTATCCCTAACCCGTTCCTTACCTTCCTGGCAGAAAAATCACCACAGACAAGTGGGTGCTCTCCATAATCGAGGGGGGATACTTCCTGACTTGGTGGGAAATTCCACCCCTTCCAGGGAGTTCTTCAACCTCCACCCAATCAGCTTCCACTTTTTCCCAATATCCTGAACCAACTCCTCTCTCGGGGAACTATAGAACAAGTACCCGAGGATCAGTTAGCCAAGGGGTTTTATTCCAGGATGTTATTGGTTCCAAGAAAAGATGGTCATTGGAGACCCATACTCTACTTATCCCACCTCAATCTCTTCCTCAAGGTGCCTACCCTCAAAATGCTCACATTGCAGCACCTTCTTCCTCTTATTCCTCAGCAAGCCTTCATGGCCTCCTTGGATCTGAAGGATGCTTACCTTCACATCCCTAGTCAACCCACTTACAGGAAATTTTTACATTTCTCGGTGGGTTCTTCACATTTTCAGTTCACTGCCTTACCCTTTGGGCTCTCCACAGCCCAAAGAGTATTCACAAAGTGTATAGCCCCAGTCATTGCACATTGCAGACAGCAGGGCAAACAAATATATCCCTACTTGGACGATCTCCTTATTCTGCACCGAGATTCTCTCACCCTTTCTCAACACTTGGGACATGGTTTGCAAGTTTTTGCAGAGCCTAGGCATCATGGTGAATTGCCTAAAGTCCCAAATGGCTCCTTCCCAAGATCTTGTTTTTCTGGGGTGCAGGATAAGGATATACTTGATGTCAGTCTTTGTCCCTGCCCAGAAAGTGGAATTTCTTACTTAGTTCTTCTACTCCCTGCTGCCTCTACCAACCATCTCAGCCACAGAGTTTCTCAGAATCCTAGGATACATGGCTTCCTTGATTCCCATGATCCCTTTAGCCAGGATGAACATGAGGACGTTTCAGTGGGTCTTGAGAAATTCTTGGAACCACCACACTCATCCCTTGGAAGCAAACTTCCTCCTCTTCCCTGTTTAAAAAAGGAGCTCTCCTGGTGGATTGCCACCGTTACCCTCAGTCAAGGGGTACACTTGCAGACCCCTCCACCCAAACAGCATCTTTACACAGACGCATCAGATCTAGGTTGGGGGGAGCTATCCTAAATAATGCCAACACCCAGCACAAAGTACAGGAGGAGTGGTCCATTCAAGAAAGGAAGGACCACATCAACCTAAAAGAGCTCAGGACCCTTTCCTTGACCATACAGGCCTTTCAAGACATCTTCTGCCAGGTGCTCTTTAGGTCATCACAGACAACATGACAGTTCTGTGGTATATAAACAAACAGGGAGGAACAAAGTTTTACCCTCGCTGCAGTCTTGCTATTCAAATCTGGTCCCTGGCAGCAGCACTACATATTCATTTGCTGACAGTTTACATTCCATCAGAAGGCAATGGGATGGCAGACACCCTGAGCAGAACTTTAACACCCTCCCACGAATGGATGCTTCACAGGGAGATATTTCTGGATCTCATTGACAGGTGAAGGGTATTCAGCAGGCAGATCTGTTTGCCTCTTCCCAAAACAGACAAATACCCCTCTTTTGCACAAGCCTTCCCCATCCACAAGCCTGGAGGGTGAACACCTTTTCCTGTTCATGGGAGGGAATGTCCCTTTATGCCTTCTCTCCATTTCCTTTGATTCACAAAGTCATCCTGAAAATACAGAAGGACAAACCAGAAATCCTGCTGGTGACTCCCTTCTGGCCAAGACAACATTGGTTTCCCCTACTTTACCTTCTTGCTCAGGGCAATCACCACAGGTTACCTCACCACTTTGGCCTATTCTCACAAGACAGGGGATCCCTTATTTATCCCCACCTTCTCAATCTCAAAGTGACAGTGTGGGTGATAAGAGTTCTGATCCCCTTTAGGCACCTATATTCAGAGAACGTACTCAGTGTCCTGCAGGAAGCCAGGAAACCAAGTGCCAGGAGAAACTATTTATTAAAATGGAAAAGGTTTTTCCATTGGTGCATCAAGAGAAAACCGGACCCATTTCAGGTTTCTGTTCCAGTGGTCCTTTCTAACCTGTGTGAGTTAATACATTCAGGACTGGCTTATTCCTCAGTGAAAGTGCACCTCTCTGCTATTTCTGCTTGCCTTCCCTCGAATCCACATCTAGCATCCAGGTTGGATGTCAAGCTGTTTCTGAAAGGGGTCCTTCACATAAGACCTTCCCCGTAAGCCTATCCCTGTTCCTTTGGACCTTAACTGTGCTGGAAAAGCTTACATTGGCTCCTTTGGAGCCAGCCCATTTAAATTCTGTACTTGGAAAATGGTCCTTGTTGGTGTCTCTTACTTCTGCCAGGAGGGTCTCTGAGAGCCAATACCCTTATGGCATCTCCTCCCGGTCTTGTTTTTCAGAACTAACCCTTCATTCATGCCTAAAGTAGTTAATTAAATTTCCTTAAACCCGACCATTAATTTAGATATCCTTTACCCTCAGCCACAGAACTCCTCTGAAAGGACTTTACATTCATTGGATGTTCATAGGCAACTGAGGTTCTACTTGGACAAGACAAAACCATTCAGGTAGTCTGACCCACTATTTGTCTGTTTTCATCCTAGGACCTTTGGCAAGGCAGTGTAAAAATACAAAATTGCCTTTTGGATTTCTAAAGCTGTTGCCTTTTGCTATTCATTTCATGGAAGGCAACTGAGTTTATCTGTCAAAGCCCATTCCACAAGAGCAGCTTTCTTCAAGGGCGTTGATTATACTTCTATTCTAGAGGCTGCAACTTGGTCTTCTGTACATAACTTTACCAAGCATTACAAATTGGGTTTGATATCCAGGGCTAGAACAGGGTTTGCTAGGTCTATCCTGCAGGGTCTCATAGATTCTGCTCCCCAACCTACCTCCCATGTTACTTCCTAGAGAGCTGTGGTACTCTCCCTAAGGTTATGAATACTGCAACATCAGAATAGAAGGACATAGAATAGTTGTGTAAGAACTTACTGTAACCATAGATGTCCTTCTCTTCCATGTTGCAGTATTCAATCCCACCCACCTACCTCCCTTTTTGGCCATATTATTACCTGTGTTTTACCCTAACCACTGATTTTGTGTGTCTGGGAGGTTTATGCTTTGTTTTCTCTCCTCCTGCTCCTGGGGTCCCTGTGCGGCAGCCAGTAATGAGTTGGGTATGTGCAAACATCACAGATATAGCCTATGTCAGTTTATGGTCCCTGCATGCAACATTGCACGTACCCCTGTTTCTAAGACTTTGGTATACTGGCCGGGTGTCCAGTGCTGCAGACAATTCCCTAAGGTTATGAATACTGCAAGATGGAAGTGAAGGACATCTATGGTTATGGTAAGTTCTTACACAGCTATTTATGTCAGTATGGTTTGTTTTCATTTATATAAATGTATGATTGTTAAGTGTTAATTTAATAAAGATGTTTCTTGTTAAAACAAATAGACTTAAGGATAACCCTTGACAAAAAAATGTCCTCACTGAAAGTTTTTCATCACATTCACTTACTAGATATTTAAAACTGCAACTGCTTGTGTAATTTGCTTTTAATTTACTGTAAGGTAGTACGTATATATTGTTAAATAGTTTTTTTTTTTTTTGAAGTTATGTTATACTTTATTTATAAAAGTTTAATGTCTGTATTGTTTTATATATATATATATATTTTTTTTAATATAAATGTAATAAAAAATATGAATTATAAAAAGAAATTACAGTACCTGACCAAACTAAACCCAAGTCTCGCTGGAAAAACAAGCTACCTTGATGGACTCCTGGCATAAAATGACCAGAAGACGGAAGAAGTTCCTCTCTAGAAGTCTGTGGGAGATTGCACAACACAGAAAAAATTCCCTCATTAGTTTCAACAGGAAAATCAGGGAACTAGTCAAGTCTTCAAAAGCTAAATGCAAGTCTAAATTAGCCTCCCAAGTAAATGATTAACCACAAGACATTTTTAGTTATGTTCGAGATCTTAATGGAAACACTCAGCAATGTGCTGAGTTTGCTGTAGATGGTATTACTTATACTCAGCCAGAAGAAACAGCAAACAGAAAACCTGTTTGCTGATAAATTCAGCTCAGACTTCACCCCCTCATCACCTCTGGTTACTCCTCATTCAGTAGTCCCTACCATTTCTTTGCCTGTTATCACAAAAGAACAGATCATCACTGTGCTGTCTAAAGCTAGAAATATGGCATCAGTGGGACTTGATGGAATTCCAGGGTGCCTGTTAAATATCTTGAAACATGACCTAGCAGACACACTCTGATTTCTATGTAACCACAGTCTCCAGGCAGGCTTTGTTCCAGTAGAGTGGAGTACAGCAACGGTCATCCCTCTGCACAAGGTGGGACCATCAATTGACCCAGGAAACTACCAACCCATAACTGGCCTCATATACAAGGCTGTGGAAAGGATAACTGTGGACCTGATTAACAATGACATAGGAAATCTCCAGACTCTAGACCTAATCCAGTTTGGCTTCTTCTTGCCTGCCTAATGTAGTGGACTTATTTGAGAAGGTCACCAAGGCTGTGGATGACTAAGGCACTGCCTACCTTGACCTGGCCAAGGCATTTGACACAAATCCCCAATGTGGTATTACAGATAAACCTCTGCATCACCAGATAGCCGAATGGCTCACTGATAGGACACGTGCTGTTAGAGTGGGGAAATCCACATCCAGTAAGAGGACAGTCACTAGTGGAGTACCATAGGGCTCAGTTCTGGGCCCCCTCCTGTTTGGGATATACTTCTCAAATGTCAAGGCAACTGTAGATGGACTTTGGCTGACCAAGTTTGCTGATGATAGCAAGCTGGGGGCAGTGATTGACTCCCCAAACGATGTTGATATCCTACAGAAAGGTCTGATGCAGACTGATTGATGATAGAGCTATAGCCTCAAACTAAATGTGAAGTGCATAATACCCTTAGGGAAATCAAGTACCCCTTCAAAATACAATATTGATAGCAACCCCCCCCAAGAGTGAACCCAGTGGAGAGAGATCTGGGTACTCGGTAATCTTAACTTTGACCACCATGTGTGCACAGTGGTGAGAAAATCTTTTTGTGTCTCGGCTTATAAGTAAGGGTATGTTATCCAGATGCAAGGGTGTCATAGTAGTCCTGTACTCAACCATCATCAGACCAATAATTGGGTACATTGCACCCTTTGGCATGTACATCGCCAGGCATCTGCAGCAGTTGGAGCATCTTCTGATTTTTTTTTTTGCCAAAAAAAAATACAGGGGATAACCAACATGCCATATATGGACTTATTAAAAGCCCTATAACTGCATTCAGTTTCCTATAGGTTACTGAGGGGTGATCTTTGACTTGCCTACAAGACAGTCTGAGACCCAGTCTTGATGGAAATGTTGCATATTCACAAAACTAACTGCACAAGTGTTACCTGCTGCAATAAGATCTAAACCTGATCTCTGACATGAATAGATCATGCAGAAGAGACAAATGTGTCCTAGAGATTGCCCCTCCTCTGGAACAGGCTTCCTATTCACATGAAGCAGTGTCCTTCCTTGAACAGCTTCAAGAAGAATCTGTACTAATGGATGGGAAATTCCAGATTCACTCCTGGGTTGGTGCCCACGTCCCTCATAGACAGAGGCAGTCTAAAAATAGTCAAAACCCCACTTGCTGACCCTTATCTTTCCCCTAGAGATAGAAAATTGGGTAAAATCTAGGCAAAACTGGCTAGGCTTGTAAAGGCTCTTGATCTGTTAACCTAATAATATCCTATGAACCTATGATTTATACGTATCCTTTTCTTTTTTGACAGTGCCCTAAATTAGAGCAATGTATGGAAGTTCAGAAAGTGTAATAGTATTTAGGCTTGAAAAGTAATACTCTCCAAGTTATTAGTTTAGACAGATAGAATAATGAAAAGTGAATGGCCTGTGTTAGATTTATTTCTCATTGTGAAGAAAGCAGTGAACAGAAAGTGGGGAAAAAATGGACCCACCAACACAAGATGTCAAACTATGAAGGAGGTAGAGAGAGAATTTTTGTCATGAAAAGTCAATTTATGAGACAAAAAATGGTGAAATATATAATAGATATAAAAAGTGTACACATCCCTGTTAAAATGCCAGGTTTTTGTGATATAAAAAATGAAAAACCAAACGAAAAAACCAAGAATGAAAAAAACACAGCCCAGCAGTTCAGGACCCGTAATTAGCAGCTACGTAATCCAACTTGTTCCAACCAACGGCCGAAAGGTCTTTGAAACAAACAGTCTTTATTGAAACAAAATTACTCCAAGCGCTTTCACCCGTATATTATCGGGCTTTTTCAAGGAAAATCACTCAGCAACATTGTGCGCATTGAAAAACCAATAGGAATTTAGAGGTGGAGCAGGCGACCCGGAATCTCTTTGTTGTTTACTGTTATGGAAAGATGGCTGATTCAGATGATTTGGGCACAGCTGAGAAAGTCAAAGACCTTTCGGCCGTTGCCAGTAATTTCACCTTGGTTGGAACAAGTTGGATTAAGTAGCTACTAATTACGGGTCCTGAACTGCTGGACTGTGTTTTTTTCATATAAAAAAAATGAAATCACAATAAATCATTTCAGAACTTTTCCCACCTTTAATGTGATCTATAACCTGTACAATTCAATTGAGAAACAAATCTGTTGGTGGAAAAATATTTAAAAAAAATGTACAAAAGGCTGGTTGCATATGTGTGCAAACCCTTAAACTAATACTTTGTTGCAGCACCTTTTGATTTAATTACAGCATTCAGACTTCTTGGGTAGGAGTCTGTCAGCATGGCACATCATGACTTGGCAATATTTACCCACTCTTCCTTGCAAAAGTGCTCCAAATCTGTCAGGTTGTGAAGGCATCTCTTGTGCACAGCCCTCTTCAGGTCACCCCACAGATTTTCTATTGGATGTAGGTCTGGGCTCTGGCTGGGTCATTCCAGAACTTTTATTTTCTTCTGGTGAAGTCTTAATTATTTTTTTGATTTGGATCTATGCTTGGGGTCATTGTCATGTTGAAAGATGAAATTCCTCTTCATATTCAGCTTTCTATCAGATGCCTGAAGGTTTTGGGCCAAAAGTGACTGGTGTTTGGAACTGTTCATAATTCCCTCCACCTTGACTAAAGCCCCAGATGTTCATTGTGTTTCACTGTTGCAGTCATTACTCTTGGGTTATCCTGCTGGCAGGCGACCCGCGGTCGGCCAGAATTCCAATGTCTAGGTCCGGCGTCGGTTGCTGTCGCCTCTTCCCTGACGTCAGTACGCCAGGGGTATAAAAGAAGCAGCCAACACCATTTTCTTCAGTCTTTCTTGCTACGCGGTGCCTGAAGCAAAAGCAGTTCACAAATGCCGGTCGGCCGACTCCTGAGATTTTCACAGACAAATTTCAGATACGAAGTCTTCATTAAAGCGAAGTACCCCGTTGGGGAAACTTTTTTTTCTTGCTCCAGACCGATGTCAGAAAAAGTTAACAATTGTATTTCTTATGGGAAGCAAATACCTCATAAGGATTATCACTCTTACTGTATTCCTTGCCTAGGCCCTGATCATAACGTTGCTAGCTGTCGGTTTTGTGCTAGATTCAACAAACGCACTATTAAGCGTCACTTTGATTTTGCTTACCATTACTTTGGGTGAAAATTCAATTATGTAATGCCGTCTGAACAGCCGACGACAGGAATTTCTAAAAAACGCAAGGAAAAAGAGGACGACAGACATCCGAGATCCAAAACCGACGACGAGGCTTATGCTAAGCCAGTTGCTGGTTTGCCAGTTCTCAGCAAGGCGCTTTCGCAGCCCCTGACACCCGCTACCTCAGAGCCACAGGCAGCTGAAGACTGCCACGTGGAGCCAGCTAGGCCTCTGGATACTCAAGGTATTGGACACTCAGAAATCTTTCCCTCAGATGGGTCCGGAGCCGCTGAGCAGGCATCTGCTTCTGAGGGTGTATTCAGACCTACACAGTTATATGTAAAGCCTACCTCAGCTACAAAAGCAAAAACTACAGCAGCTTTAAAGACAAAGAAACAAGTACAGCATCCTTCAGAACAGACCTCCATGCCTAAAAAAACAGATGCTCAAAATGTCCGAAGACCTTATTACCTTGATCAGGGGTTCCCATCCCACTCCTGACAAAAGACCTAGGCAAGAGACAGACTATGACTCTTCAGATCAGGTTTCCATTTCCTCTGATTCCTCTTCTGTGCAGGAATATTCTCTTCATCCCTATGAGGATTCTGATGCTGAAGAATCCGTTCCTTCAGCTTCTCCTCCTGAGGATTTTTCTTTTGGGGAAACCCTGCATTCCATGAGGGAGCACTTCCACTGGGAGAGCCAAGATTACTCAGAATCAAAGAAAAGGCTCAGAGATTTTGTTTTACTTCCTCAGCACAGGCCTCTTGCTATTCCCCCTGTGCTAGACATTGTAGATGATGTATTTTCAGAGTCCGGCCTTTCACCAGAGTCCTTACCTCCAGCACCTGTTAAACCAGACAGATATTACAGGGTTCCTGACATTCATAAATTTCTTTATAAAAACCCTACTGCTGACCCAGCAACTATTTCTCAGGGTCCCAAGGGGTTAAGGCCGCTACTGCTAAAAACCGTGTCCCTTCTGACAGGGACTCAAGGGCCCTAGACATATGGGGGGAAAAAAGGTTTACACTTCTGCTACTTTGGCTGTGAGAGCTTTAAATTGTCAATTTCATATGATTAAATTTCAGCAATACTTTGTCACTGTTAAAAATGTTGACTAATTCTGATAGTACAGAAAATAAGGAAATACAGGATTTATTGCATGAAACTGAACAAGTGAGAAAGCATAAATTGCAATGTGGTTTTGACTCTCTGGAGGCCTCCTGCAGGGCAGCAGTTACGGGTTCTGTCATTAGGAGACACACTTGGTTAAAGGAACAAAATCTGCATGATCATGTTAAAGCAAAATTATTAGATGCTCCATTACAGCATGATACTTTATTTGGTGTTAAAGCAGAGGAGGTTTTGAAGAAATTGGAGGACAAAGCGAAATCTTTGCAAACAGTAAAGGATTTCTTACAGGTGCAGCCACCAAAATTTAGCAGGAACTGGCCTACAAAAAATTGGTCCTTTCCAGTGTCAGACAGGCCACAAAGAGGCACATACAGATGTCCCAGAGACAGATCCCAGCCCCAGGGCTCATACAGGCCTAAACAGTGGGGGTGCTTCTACCTCCAAAACTGGAGAAGACAAAGCACAGCCATACAGGAAACAGTCCCAATGACTTTCCTCTGCCTGCACCAAACACTTATCTTCTTGCAGCCCCCTTAGGGGGAAAACTAGTACTTTTCTCTCAAAATTGGCACATGATCACCCAGGACAAATGGGTATTGAATATAGTTTCCCAGGGTTACAAGTTCCACTTTCACACCCTGCCAAAGGCAAAAGGTATGCCAAACCTGCCACACAATTAATGAGCAGAGGCACAAAAACAAGTTTCGAGCCTTATGCAAATGAAGGCCATTCAGCAAGTACCACGGCAAGAGCAGGGACAAGGATTTTATTCAAGACTTTTCTTAGTCCCCAGAAAGGACAAAACCTGGTGACCAATACTGGACCTGTCTGTTCTAAACACGTTTCTGGACGTTCCAAAATTCAAAATGTTAACTCTGCAGCAGCTTCTACCCATGCTGGGCAAGAAGGCTTGGCTTGTAACTTTGGACTTAAGAGGCATACCTGCATATACCAATCAGACAATCTTGCAGAAGATACCTCAGATTAATAGCTAGCTCTCAAAGCACTACCAATTCTCTGCACTGCCTTTTGGCTTATCTACTGCGCCCAGGGTCTTCACGAAATGCCTGGCACCAGTAATTGCATTTTGCAGACAGAGGAATTCAGATTTATCCCTACTTGGACGACTGCCTTATACAAGCAGAGAACAAGGACACTACTAAAGCATCTGGCATTCGTAAAAAGATTATTAATTTGCCTAGGGTACACAGTAAATGAAAAGAAATCAAAACTAGTGCCCTCTCAAGAAATAATATTCCTGGGTGCAAGCTTAAATACAACTGCCCAGATGGCTTACCTCACGCCAGAAAAACAAAGACATCTAACTTCTCAATTCAAAATGTTGGCAACAAAGACCCAGTTATCTGCAAGAAAAATTCTGCAGGCTTTGGGCTTCATGGCATCCTGTATACTGCTAATTCCATATGCCAGACTGCATATGAGGAAACTTCAATGGTACCTAAAAAGTGTCTGGACTCAACATTGTCAAAACCTGGAAGCATTAATTACCCTCAATTCCTTGCCTACAACAGGAGTTTTGATGGTGGGCTCATGCCTGTCACCTCAACAAGGGACAGCCTTTCACTCTACCCACAGCCAGGCAATCAATAACAACAGATGCATCAGACTATGCCTGGGGAGCACACGACAGGAAAATGTATTCAGGGCACATGGCCCACAAGCCATATGCATCTACATATTCAAAAAGAGATGCTAGCTGTTCAGAATGCCCTGACAGCTTTCAAGGATTTACTCCATCCAGGCCAACTACTGATAAGGACGGACAATACTACAGTCATGTGGTACATAAAAAAGCAGGGAGGCACACATTCCTACCCCCTCTGCATACAAGCCATGACTTTATGGAACACAGCATTGACTTATCAAGTACACCTGCAAGCACAATTCCTGCCAGGAAAGAACAATACTCTGGCAGACGAACTAAGCAGAAACCGTACGGATCCCCACGAATGGAAACTGGATCCACTAGTCTTCAGCATGATAATAAAGAATTGGGGATGCCCAGACATAGATCTCTCTGCCTCCCCTCACAACTGCCAACTACAAAAATTCTGCACAAGGACTATTCACAAGCAAGCATGGAAAGTGGATGCCCTATCATTGAGCTGGAAAAGTCCAACAGTATATGCCTTTCCTCCTCTGCCTCTCCTCCCCAAGGTACTCCTAAAGGTCAGACAAGAGAAGCCAAAAATGATCCTGATTGCCCCAGACTGACCTCGCCAGCACTGACACCCAATCCTAAAACATTTGTCTCAAGGCCTAGCCTGGAACACTGCCTCTTATTCCTCACTTACTGACCCAGCGAAACAATCAGATTCTGCACAGCCAACTCAGGACCCTAAATCTGGCAGCATGGCGGATAATGTAACCTTTCAAAACACACCTCTTTCTAAAGCAGTGATGGATGTTATTTTGGAGGCCAGGAGGCCCAGTACCAGAAAATCTTATGCAGACAAATGGAAAAGATTCTGTGCTTGGAACCAGGCACAAGGACTTGACACATCTGTACCAAATATTCCTCAGATTTTACAATACCTAACTGAGATGCTGGACAAAGGCCTATCCTTTTCATCAATTAAAATTCATGCCTCAGCCATTTCAGCTCATTACAATACGGAACCTCCTATTTTTTCCCACCCATTGATAAAGACAGTACCTCAGAGGGGCCAAAAACATAAGACCTCCAAGGAGAGCCCCAATACCCGCATGGGACCTCAATTATGTCTTGGAAAAACTCACACTGCCGCCTTTTGAGCCAGCCAATGCAGCTGATATAAAGTTTTTATCTTGAAAAACAGCTCTGCTCCTAGCGATAACCTCTGCAAGATGCGTTTCAGAGCTACAGGCACTCATGGCTGTGGAACTTTTCATCATTTTCCATCCAGACAGGGTTTCTCTAAGAATGAACCCTACATTTATGCCTAAGGTAGTGTCCAGTGTGGCCCTCAAACAAACTATTCATCTGCCTACCTTTTATCCAAACCCACGGAATAAGGGTGAAAGACTTCTGCATTCCTTGGACATACACAGACAACTACGCTTCTACTTGGACAGAACTAAAGCTTTCAGAAAAACTGAGCAACTTTTAGTGGCATTTGCTGCAGGATCTCAAGGAAAGCCTATCTCAAAACAGACTGTTTCAAAATGGATAGGCCACTGCATTCGTTTCTGCTACTCACAACATGGCAAATCAGTACCCAAGGCTATTAGACCTCATTCTACCCGGGCAGCAGCCACTTCAGCAGCCTTTCTCAGAGGAGTACCAACCAAAGACATTTTAGAGGCTGCAACTTGGAGTTCAGTGCACATTTTTACAAAGCACTACCATTTACCTCTCTACTCTAAATCCAGAGCAGGCTTCACCACTGCAGTTTTGCAAGGCCTTATAGCCTCTCCTAATCCTCATTAGGCCCAGCCACCCAACCTTAACTTTGGGGTTCAACCCAAGAGTAATGACTGCAACAGTGAAACACGATGAACATAGTACAGTTGTGTACCTACCATAAATGTAGATGTTCGAGTGTATTCACTGTTGCAGTCCAGGTTACCCACCCTCCATCCCCCTTTTCTTTGCTGGGACTTGCCTATACTTCTCTATCTTATACAACCTATGTGGTGTATTTGCTTGTAGATGAAGGAAATGTTTATTTTACTGCATGAATAATTATTGGCATAATATTTTTAGCCTATTTTGGGGGCACCTGACATCTGGGGCAAGAAAAACTGAAGAAAATGGCGTTGGCTGCTTCTTTTATACCCCTAGCACTGACGTCCGGGAAGAGGCGACAGCAACTGATGCCAAACCTAGACTTTGGAATTCTGGCCATCCGCGGGTTGCCTGCCAGCAGGATAACCCAAGAGTAATGATTGCAACAGTGAATACACTCGAACATCTACATTTATGGTAGGTACACAACTGTACTTTCCAGCTGAAGAAAAGCTACCCCAAAGCATGATACTGCCACCAATAGGCTTTACCGTGGGGATGGTGTTCTTTTGGTGATGCAAAGTATTGTTTTTGAGACAAACTTACCTTTTGAAATTGTGGCTAAAAAGTTCAACGTTGGTCCCATCAGACCATAACACATTTTCCCACATGCTTTTGGGAGACTTGATGTATTGTTTTGCAAAGTTTAGCTGGGCCTAGATGTTTTTCTGTGTAAGAAAAGGCTTCCATCTTGCATCCCTACCCCATAGTTCAGACATATGGAGAATACGGGAGATTGTTGTCACATGTACACAACCAGTACTTGCCAGAAATTCCTGTAGCTCTTTCATTGTTGTTGTAGATCTCTTGGCAGACTCCCTGCCCAGTTTTCGTCTTGTCTTTTAATCAATTTTGGAAGGACGTCCAGTTCTTTGCAGCGTCACTGTTGTCCCATATTTTCTCCACTTTTTGATGACTGTCCTCACTGTGTTTCATGATATATCCACTGCTGTGGAAATTTTTTGTACCCTTCTCCTGACTGATGCCTTTCAACAATGAGATCACTTTGATGCTTTGTAAGCTTTCTGAAAACTATGGCTTTTGCTGTAGCAAGCAACTGAGTAAATGTCAGTAAAATCACACTAGGACAGCTGAACTTTATTTGGGGCTAATCAGTCTCTCTCTAATTGATGGCAGGTGTGTACCCAAGAATACTGAATGCTGTAATTAAATCAAAAGGTGCTTATTAGTTTAAGGGTGTGCACACTTATGTAACCAGCTTATTGTATGATGTCCTTCAAGAATGCAACTGCAGTCATAACATGTAGGTTGTCCTGCCTCAGGCAGCCCTCGGTCCGCCGGATTCCAAAGTCTGGGTCCGACGTCGGCTGATGTCGCATTTCTCTCCGACGTCAGAGCGGCTGGAGTACATAAGCATCAGCCGACGCCATTTTCTTCAGTCTTTCTTGCCGCGCGGTGCCCGAAGCAGAAGCAGTTCGCAAATGCCGGTCGGTCAGCTCCTGTATTCTACGATACCGAAGTCATCAAAAAAGCTAAGTACCCCGTTGGGGACCTTTTCTTGCCTCAGCCGATGTCAGAAATTACTGAAAAAGTTAACAATTGTCTTTTTTGTGGTAAACAAATACCTCATAAGGATTTCCACTCTTACTGCCTCCCTTGCCTGGGCCCAGACCATGACGTCTCGGCCTGTGTAGCCTGTGCTCGCTTCAACAAGCGCACTCTCAGGCGCCGGGCGGAGTTCGCTGAAGATTTTTTCGGCGATAAATTTGCTTACACCATGCCGTCGGATCTTCCGACATTGCAAACTCCCAAAAAGCGAAAAGACCGGGACCGACATCCTCGGCCCGCGTCTGCCACCGACTCCATGCCAAAACCTAGTGCGAGTGCTCCGGTTCCCTCTGAGACGGTCTCTCCACCGCTCCGAACCGAAGACACCGCATTACCGGTGACTCCGATTCCAGATATTACTCCGCCAGTTATAGACTTTCCTCTGGATACCGAAACCGAGGAAATGCCCGAGACCATTGCTGTAGACAAGGTCACTCCTGCACGTGGAGCTGCCAGGCCTCCTATGGCCATGTCTATTAAGGCCTACACTAGGGCTAAGGCAGCCAGCAAAACAAAGCATATTGCTTCCAAATCCTTACCTCAGTCGACTCCGGAGACACAAATTATGTCCATGGCTGCTGATTTAATTTCCATGATCAGAGGTTCACAGGCCCATCCTGAGAGAGCATCCCAGCCTCCTCCTGATAAAGGCCCGGGTTGAACCCTCTGACCCTTCTCCTTCTGATGAAGACTCTGAGGGCTCTGTCCACTCTGATAGCCAGGAAGAGCTCTTCCAGACCTATGAGGACTCGGATGCAGAAGATTCCATACCTTCGGCCTCCCCTCCTGAGGATATTTCTTTTGGGGAAGTTCTGCACACCATGAGGGAATATTTCAAGTGGCAGGGTCAGGAATATTCTGATTCTAGGAAGCCTTAGGACTTTCCTTAAGAAGCCTCAGCACAGGCCCTTAGCTATTCCTCCTGTACTTGATGTTCTGGATGATTTGTACTCTGATTCTAGTGCTACCCCTGATTCTCTTCCTCCTGCTCCAGCCAAGCCAGACAGGTATTACAGGGTCCCAGAAACTCATTCCCATTTATTCAGGGCCCATACTGCTGATTTGGAAACTATTTCACAGGGGCCTAAAGGAGTTTCAGCCTCCACCTCTAAAAATCCTTTGCCCGCCAACAGGGAAGCAAGGTCATTAGAGATGGGGTAAAAGGTTTACACATCCACTACCTTATCTATGAGAGCTTTAAATTGCCTTTTTCATATGTTCCAATATCAGGATTATCTCTTAGAGGATTTACAAAAAACATTAGCTTCTCCTGATCCTTTAGACAGGAAGACTTTGCAGGAAGCTGTACATAACACTCAGCAAGTAAG
Organism: Protopterus annectens; assembly: GCF_019279795.1. Taxonomy (NCBI): domain Eukaryota; kingdom Metazoa; phylum Chordata; order Ceratodontiformes; family Protopteridae; genus Protopterus; species Protopterus annectens. The sequence continues at coordinate 1,410,038,209 of NC_056741.1, forward strand.
CAATCACTTCCTGCAGTGTGGATATGATGCACTGGAAGCTTCATGTAGGGCAGCTATGACAGGGGCAGTGATGCGGAGACATGCTTGGTTAAAAGATCAACCTCTGCCAGATCATGTAAAAGCAAAACTTCTGGATGCACCTTTGGAAAAGAACAAGCTTTTGGTGCAAATGCTAAGGATGTGTTAAAGACCATCGAAGAAAAAGCAAAATCAGTTCAGACTGTGAAAGATTTCCTCCAGGTTCAACCCCCCAGATTCAGTAGGAATTGGCCTTCAAAAAACTGGTCCTTTCCTAATACAGAAAAGTTTCAAAGGGGTAAGAACAGACGTGGCCGAGGAAGAGGCCAATACAGAGGCCCTTACAGGGGACGACAATGGCAGCCAGGAAACCAAAGAAGTGGCGCAGGGGTTTCACCTGCCCAACAACCTCAAACTCAATGACTTTCCTCTACTACCGCCTACCAGGGAACAACTAGAAGCTCCCTTGGGCGGGAAATTATCTCTGTTTGCAGAAAACTGGCACAGACTGACAAAGGACAAATGGATTTTGGACATTATAGACCGAGGGTACAGGTTTCATTTTCATACCTTACCAAGAAAACAAGGCATGCCAAATCTACCACAACATCAAAGGGCAGAGGCTTTCAAGCAAATCACTGTGCTGACTCGAATGAAAGCAATAGAAAGAGTTCCGCAACAAGAACAAGAACAGGGGTTTTACTCAAGACTGTTCCTTGTTCCAAAAAAGAATCTCAATGGAGACCAATACTGGACTTGTCCGCATTAAACACCTTTCTCATAGTACCAAAGTTCAAAATGCTGACTCTACAGCAACTCCTTCCCATGCTGGGCAAGGAGTTGTGGCTGATTACTCTGGACCTCAAGGAGGCATACCTGCATGTCCCTATCAGACACAGCTGCAGAAGATACCTCAGATTTCTTGCAGGGCCAGAGCATTATCAATTCTCAGCATTGCCATTTGGCTTCTCTACTGCGCCCAGAGTATTTACAAAATGCCTGGCTTCAGTAATTGCTCATTGCAGGCTCCAGGGTATACAAATTTACCCGTACCTGGACGACTGCCTCATACAAGCGGACGACAAATTGATGTTGACAAAAAACCTGGATTATGTCATACGATTACTTCAAGCTGTGGGATACACAGTCAACTTCCAAAAGTCAAGACTGCAGCCATCCCAGCAAATAATCTTCTTAGGAGCCAAACTAGACACAGCCTCTCAGATGGCTTACCTGACAGAAGACAAGCAAGAGAAGTTAACTCAATACTTCAAAGGTTTAGCAAAACTCACCCAGATGACTGCAAGGAGATTCCTACAGGCCCTGGGTTACATGGCATCCTGCATTCTACTGGTTTCATTAGCAAAACTACACATGATAAAGCTTCAATGGTACCTAAAAAGCATTTGGTCTCAACACAGCAACAACTTGGAGACAATCATACCACTCATTCCATGCCTACAAAAGGAATTCCTATGGTGGGCCTCGGTGAGCCAGGAAAACACAGGTATGTCATTCAAAAAACCACAGATAACACAGACCATGACTACAGACGCCTCAGACCTTGGATGGGGGGTGCACATGGAAGGCAGGTGTATACAAGGACAATGGTCTCCAAAGGAAACGCATCTGCATATAAACCAAAAGGAAATGCTGGCAGTAATGCATGCTATTGAGGTTTTTCAACACCAACTCCAGCAAGGCCATCTAATGATATGGACAGACAACACCACTGTGATGTGGTACATAAACAAGCAGGGGGGCACCCACTCTTACCCCCTTTGCAGACTGACAATGCAGCTTTGGGAGAAGTCACTGAGTCTAAACATCCAGTTACAATCCCAGTTTGTTCCAGGAAAAGACAATGTGTTGGCGGACAGCCTAAGCAGGAATTTCACAGATCCACATGAGTGGAGGTTACATCCGAAGGCTTTCGGACAACTCACTTCGACATGGGGCAAGCCAGAAGTGGACCTATTTGCCTCTCACCTCAATCATCTTCTACCAAAATTTTGCACAAGGACATACCATCCAAAGGCTTGGAATATAGATGCCCTTTCATTCAACTGGAACTCCCTAGCAATCTATGCATTTCCACCTCTGCCACTGATGACCTCAGTATTACTAAAGATCAAAGCAGAGAAGCCCAAGGGAATCATAATAGCTCCGGATTGGCCAAGACAACACTGGTACCCGCTACTACGGAGCATATGTCACACCAGGAGGTGGGCCCTCCCTCAGTGGCCTCTACCTTTGACTCAACACAACTTCGAAACACTGCATCCAAACCTTCAGACACTGCAGCTAACAGCCTGGGAGATCCCATAAATAACTTCAGCTTATCTCTCTCCAAGGAAGTTCAGCGGATACTAACAGAGGCTCGAAGACCATTCACTAGAAAGGTTTACTTAGCAAAGTGGAAAAGATTCAGCAATTGGAATGCCAGCAAGGGTCATGATGCATCATTACTGAACATCCCACTCATCTTGGAATATTTGGCAGATATGTTACAGAGCGGCCTCTCATATTCTTCAATAAAGATACATGCATCTGCTATTTCAGCTAGATATAACACTGATCCTCCTGTTTTCTCCCACCCCTTACTAAGACAATTCCTCAGGGGAATCAAGAACATTAAGCCACCAAGAAAGGCCCCAGTGCCAGCCTGGGACCTCAATTTTGTCTTAGAGAAACTGACTCTACCTCCTTTTGAGCCAGCAGCTTCAGTTGACTTGCAATTTCTCTCATGGAAAACAGCTTTCCTGTTGGCAATTACCTCAGCAAGAAGGGTTTCAGAGCTACAGGCCCTAATGGCAATACCACCCTTTATTATTTTCCACAGAGACAGGGTTTCATTAAGGACCAACCCTACTTTTATGCCAAAGGTGGTATCTAGGGTTTCTCTAAATCAAGCCATTCATCTGCCTGCTTTCTTCCCCAATCCTGAGAATAAGGAGGAAAGACTTTTGCATACCTTGGACATTCATAGACAACTTCGATACTACCTGGACAGAACCAAGGCCAGTAGGAAGTCTGAACAGCTTTTTGTAGCTTACGCCCCTGCAGTCCAAGGAAAAGCAATTTCAAAACGGACCATTTCTAAATGGATTGGACATTGCATCAGATTCTGTTATTCCTTTCATGGGAAGACTGTTCCAGCCTATGTCAGACCACATTCCACCAGAGCTACAGCCACCTCTACAGCATTTTTAAGAGGGGTGCCTACAAAGGACATTCTAGAAGCTGCTACATGGAGCTCCGTGCATACATTCTCAAAACACTACAATCTCCCTCTATATTCCAGATCCAGAGCAGGCTTTGCTTCGGCAGTCCTGCAGGGTTTGATTGCCATAGCATCTCTTTCCTAGAGCATACCTCCTCCCCCAGCTAAGCTATGGTATTCTACCCACATGTTATGACTGCAGTTGCATTCTTGAAGGACATAGTACAGTTTTGTACCTACCATAAATGTAGATGTCCGATAGACATGCAACTGCAGTCGGGTTTTCCCTCCCTCCATACCCCTCTATGCCTAGGGTCCACTCCTATCCCCCTTACTCTTAGCTGGGGATATCTGTTATGATGTATTTGTTTTATTGCTCATGTATTTGTTTGGAATCCTGTTTTGTCTTCCAATTTGATTACAGCCTTCCTTGGAGGGCACCCGGCATCTGGGGCAAGAAACACTGAAGAAAGTGGCGTTGGCTGATGCTTATGTACTCCAGCCGCTCTGACGTCGGAGAGAAATGCGACATCAGCCGACGTCGGACCCAGACTTTGGAATCCGGCCGACCGAGGGCTGCCTGAGGCAGGACAACCCACATGTTATGACTGCAGTTGCATGTCTATCGGACATCTACATTTATGGTAGGTACAAAACTGTACTTTTTCTATTTTTTATATCTTTTCCCCTAACAGATTTGTTTTTCTATTGAATTGTACAGGTTATAGGTCACTTTAAATGAAAAACTTTTGAAATGATTTATTGTGGTCTCATTTTTTTTATATCACAAAAACCTGGAATTTTAATAGGGGTGTTACACTATTTATATCTACTGTATCTTGTGGACATTGCAGATGGAGGGCACGTGTTTGTCATAAATAATATTTTAAGATTATATGCTACGTTGTGAACATTTTAATTTGTTTTTACTTGCCTGTCAAAAATCTGTAAGGTATTAGCAAGCATAGTTTTCCAGATGATACTCTTTTTGATGCAGGTTTGATTAATAGCTAAAAGAAAATATTGTGTTGTAATTTTTATGAATTGTTTTCATCAGTAAAACTGGTAAAGTAAAAAAAAAAAAAAAAAAAAAAATTTAAATGAGCTCCCGTATGTAAATGCTTTAACAATATGTAACATTCTACTCTTCACATCCATCTTGTATGCATGAAAAGACTGCTTTCTTAATCACACCTCCACAAAACAAAAACACAAGTTATGTAATAAAAGATGCTATTTAACCCCTTAACACCTACACACAATACATGTTAAATTTTATAACAATAACCCACGCCTGGGTGTGGGTAATGCTGGATTTACCCACGGTTGGTGTGGTTTGGTCACGAGGCCCAGTGGCCAAAGCCAACCGTGGGTAAAACCAGCATTACCCACACCCAGAAGTGGTTATTATTATAATGACATTATTTAAGAAAAAAAATAATTACTTTTCTTAAATAATGGCATTGTATAATGCCTTCTTGCTGCCCTTCCGCAGCTGTCTGGTATTCTGCGGCAGTTCTGATGTACTGTGCATGCGTATGCCTACGCAGTACATCAGAGCTGTGGGCAAAAGCAACGGAGAAAGCAAGATCTCCATTGCTTTTTGCAAACTGTCTCGCTATGTTAAATGGGTTTAACATAGCGAGACAGCTTTAAAAAAAAAGCAACGGAGGATCTCCGTTGCTTTTTTTTAAAGCTGTCTCGCTATATTAAACCCATTTAACATAGCGAGACAGTTTTGAAAAAAGCAACGGAGAAAGCAAGATCTCCATTCCTTTTTACAAACTGTCTCGCTATGTTAAAGAAGTTTAACATAGCGAGACAGTGTGAAGCAACGGAGATCTTGCGTTCTCCGTTGCTGTTAAAAAAAAAAGTTATAGTAAGGGAAAAAGTCCGGGCGACCGGACCTTTTTCCATTACTGTAACTCTGATTTACAACGTGCACGCTGACCAATCAGCGTGCACGTTTTTGAATATTAATCGGGAGTCGTTGTATAAGTACTTGTATTTCATCCTTTCCTTCTCAAGTATATGCCAGTGCTTTCATTTGTAAAGGTAAATATAGATGAAGACAACTATTACTGTAGTCATTAACTGCCTTTCCTTTGAATACCCACCTTGTTAGCTTTCTGACAAAATACTGTTTCAGTATTCTTCCAGATGTGTTGTTTTATAAAGCTTATTGTATATACATAAAATTATTTTGTATAATCCCAGTTCACAGCATATTGTTACTTTTCATGCTGTACAGACTTCCTTCTTGCTGCATTGCTAATATTTTACTGTTTTGCATATATGATGTACAAGTTCATAGGTAAGTACAAGGTAGATGGTTGGCAGACCATTACTAGCCTAGCCAGTAACCCAGATTCAAAAGTTCTTTCCAGTCTCAAGGAGGACAACACAAGATGGGCTGGAGGGAGAATTTGAAGCTGTCTAATTATTTAGGGTTATCTTGAAGATGACAGAGGTGCTAATCTGCTTAACATGTAGTAGAAGTTTGACCCAGAGGTGGGTGTACACTGATAGTGAGAATTGGCCTTAATAGATATACACCAAATCTACTGTTATTATTTTGTATACTTAACATGAAACAGCAGCTTTCAAGGCTTGTCATACTTTTCTTACTGTCTGTTGCCAACTTTGAGTGTTGCTCTAATTTATGTACATACCTATGAAAATTGTTGTGCTTTACAGGTTTGGAATCAAAGTATTTTTGTTAGTGAATGCAAGTGGAGCTATTCTCCCTGGACCTCTGCTGAGCAGTTTTGTGTTGCCCGGTGAGACTTCCTTGGTCAACATAGGCAATAAATAAAAATTAAAATAAGTAGGTAAGTATGGAAAGTCAATCATTTAGAGCAGTATGGGAAGGTTTTTCTTTGTAAGTATATGAGTATCTTTCATTTGTTATATGAAGGAATAAGTCAGATGGTCCTATCTTTCTTGACTTGAAGGATAGACAGAGCCCCATGTATGAAAGCAACTGAATCAGAAAGGCGTATGTAAATACTGCTGCAAAACGCCAATGCGTAAACCCAGTGGCAAATTCCAAACTGTCACGAAAAAAACAGTTTACTCCAAGATAATAAAACTTTTATTGCACAAACATAAACGGTTAAGCGCTTTCACCTACTGACAACGTAGGCTTCATCAGAACATCTCTCTGATGCATTCTATGATTTAAATACTATTGATTTGGCGCCAAAACATTTTACTTAATACATTTAAAGCTATATACGTTCATACCTCATGTATACAAAATTTCATTCATAAAATGCTTTGTATCACAAAACCTTAACATTTTCTAAACTGATATTATAAAATATTTTGTGTGTACTTAAAAATTAATTATTTAAAAATAATTAATTGAGTATTCTAGTATGCTTTTCGTGGAGATACTCTCATTTAATCCAGGAGGGGTGGTAGCATCTGTTAAAATCTGCCAATAAGTTTCCCTGTATAACAATAAATTTTTTGTGTTACCACCCCTAGGATTTGATAATACTGTTTCTAAAATGCCAAATTTAAAATAATGCTCCATTCCATTATTGATAACATTCTTAGCTAATGCGTTCTTTTCGTCTCTTTTCTTAATGCAATAATTGTGTGCATAAATTCTTTTTCTGAACTTTTGCTCCGTCTTGCCTATGTAATATGACGGACACTTGGTACATTTTGCTAAATATACTAAAAACTTACTATTACAGTTCCCCTTTCTAAAAAAGATTTTTGTTCTGTTGTAGTTGGCCAGTTTTATATTAGCATCTTCCAATATAAAACAACACTGTTTGCAACTTCCACACTTCCTAGTACTTGGGCTGTTTTCACTATCTCCTTTGCTCTCTTCACTTTTATCCATTTCCAATATTCCTTTTAGATTTAAAGCCATTTTATATACAAATGTAGGTTTACCACCCATAATGTCTAACATCTCATTGTTGGTTAACATAGTATGCCAATGTTTGTTTAAAATGTGTTTCACTTTGTAACTGTGTGGACTATACTCCACTATACATGCTCTACCTAATCCACTTTTGGTTTTATGCTTCTCAGTATCAATAATCGTTGTCTCTTTGTAATTGCTTCCTAATAGTGGAAATATATTATTACCCCACCTGTTCATCAACTCAGAACTAATCTTTTTCATCATACTTATACTATATCCTCTATCTACAAATAAAGTAATAATAAACTGTATCTCATGTATAACTTCTTCTAAAGAGGTGGTCATTCTCATAGCTCTAATGCATTGACCTTTGAATATGTTAATTTTTGTTTTGACCGGATGACAACTGTCGTAGTCTAAATAAGAATTTGTGAAAGTTTCTTTTCTATAAATTTTGGAGTGGTAGTTGTCCCCTCTCTTTGTCACTAATGTATCTAAGTAGGGTACCCCTTGATTATTACTACTTGAAGTAAATTTCAAAAAACTGCTACTCTGGTTTATATAGTGTACAAACTCATTGAACTCTTCCTGACTTCCTTCCCATATAATATATATGTCATCCAAGAAGCGTGAGAAGTACTTTATATGTCTCATAAATTCACTGTTAAGTATAAACTTCTCCTCCCAATCTAGCATAACCATATTAGCGTATATGGGGGCACACGCTGCCCCCATAGCTACCCCTCTGATCTGTTTAAATATCTCTCCTTCATAGTATATATAGTTGTTTTCTAATACTATGGACATAAGGTCATATACTAGATGGGTTTTCTCTCTTGTCAAATTGCTATGTTTATACATGCTGTTGTAAAATGCCTCCATACCTTCTTCTTTAGGGATACACATGAACAAATCTATCACATCTATGGATGCAAATATCAGCTGTTGAGATTTTAAAGTAACAGGAAACCTTTTTAAGAATTCCCATGAATCCTTTACCATGTGTTCCACCTTACTATACACATGTTTTAATAGGGTATCAATTAATACACCCATAGGAAAGGTTTTTGATTTGCTGCCAGATATTATAGGCCTAAAGGGTGGGTCCTGTGTATTCTTATGGACTTTAGGTATTCCTACCATTATGGCCAGTGTAGGATATTCAACCTTAAGGTACTTGTATGTTTCCTCACTGATTCTATTGTCCAATAAGAATTCTTCAATATTGTGGTCTATCTTCCTATATGCCATATTTAATTCATTTACTGATATAGTCTCATAATTCAGAGTATCGTGTATCATCTCATTAATTTTGCTATTATATTTCATTTGATCATACACCACTATTCCCCCTCCTTTGTCAGGCTTCATAATTCTGACTTTGTTGTTCTTTTTCAAATCCTTAAGTAATTTCAACTCATCATCTGATAAATTGTTCATGACTGTGGTCGACCTCCTATTAATCTTGTAAATATCGTGGGTAACCAGTTTCTCATATCTCTGGATATCCGGATTCATAATAGGCATAAAACTACTTTTTTTCTTAATAATATTGTTGTTATCTCTGATGTCCTTATGGTCTTTAAACATAACAGCTAAATTTAGCTTTCTTATGTACTTTTTTACTTCACATATAGTATCTACCACTCTAAAGGGAGGTGTCGGGATATATTTCATCCCTTTGGAAAGTAGACTAAAATGAAGTGGAGTTAGTATTATGTTGGTATAATTAAAAATCTGAAAGTTATTATATTTACTAATAACGTTCTTATGTGTGTTAACAACATCTACACAGACTGTATCCTTAACTTCATCCAAACCCCCTACCAGTCCTGGTAATGTCTGTGTCCTTTCTTCCTCCAAGAATTGTTCTTGGTCCATCTTATGTAACCCTCTCTGTTGTTTCCCTCCTGAAAATGTTCATTTTCAACATTATACAACTGTCTGTCATGTACATTCTGAATGGTTTGTTTCCATGTATATGCCTTCCCTTTCTCATACTGTTCCTTGTCCCTACTTAGTTTTTTGTTTTTCCTACTATAAGCTGTCTTAGTTTTATACTCAGCATTTTCAAATTGCTTGTGGTACAACTTCTCCCAATCCATAAACATTAAATCTGATAATATACTTTCATTCATCCGATCAACCTCATTAAGTAGCACACAAAGTTTGGCATCATTATGTTCCATAAGTTTTTTCATGTATTCAATACCAAAATTGTCAAAGAGTTTGTTAAATTCATTTACTGTTTCATTAGTTAAATCTATTCCCATGGGTACCTTAAAAAAACGAAGACCCATAGGTACTATTCCCAAACTCATACAGTGAGATAAATAGGCATTATCTAATTTAATCGAATTGATAACATTCAATTTCCTACCAAATTCGTATATTATATCTTTTAAAGTGCCATTGTGCTTAAAATTGGCATTCACATTCCCTTTATTTTGATTAGCTTCAAATGCACAGTCATATTCTAGGAAGTCTTTAAGTAAGCACTCTTGATTTTTACTAGTAGTATTGTACATATTTCTAACATGAGTGCTTTCTTTAACAGTACCTTTAACATCACGAGAGTCCCCAATAGCAGTCGCATATGTTTTCATACCTTTCCCCAATTTGGGTCTGGTACCAGTTCTCCTAACTTCATCGACTGTATTGGCAAAGGAAAAATCAAATGTGTAATCTGTTGGCACCAATCTGCTGCTTACTTTGTCCATAGAAGCAACTGCTGGTAAATCAATCCCCTGCGTCTCCCTAGACGCCGGCTTTTGACCGTTAGGGATTCCCGGTGATGATGTAATTAAAATGTCCGAGTGCGAAGCATTTGGTTCAGACATCACCATCTCCGGACTACGGTCATGCACAAAAACTGCTTCATTCCTTTTGTTACTGGCGTACAAGCTGTTGCGCCTATCCAATTCTACTCCCTTAACTGTATCACTCGTGTTCGCTCCTTTCAGTAGCAAGGAATTAACCACTTCCAATAGCTTGCCGATTTCACCCCTCATGGACTTCACCTCAGCCCGTATTTCCGAAAGCTCATCTCGCTCTTCTGGTGTGGCAGCTCCTGAAAAGTTACGCATCTCCTCCATACTAATAAGTGAAATGCAGCCAAGCACAAACAACTGAATCAGAAAGGCGTATGTAAATACTGCTGCAAAACGCCAATGCGTAAACCCAGTGGCAAATTCCAAACTGTCACGAAAAAAACAGTTTACTCCAAGATAATAAAACTTTTATTGCACAAACATAAACGGTTAAGCGCTTTCACCTACTGACAACGTAGGCTTCATCAGAACATCTCTCTGATGCATTCTATGATTTAAATACTATTGATTTGGCGCCAAAACATTTTACTTAATACATTTAAAGCTATATACGTTCATACCTCATATATACAAAATTTCATTCATAAAATGCTTTGTATCACAAAACCTTAACATTTTCTAAACGGATATTATAAAATATTTTGTGTGTACTTAAAAATTAATTATTTAAAAATAATTAATTAAGAGTATTCTAGTATGCCTTTCGTGGAGATACTCTCATTTACTTTGCATTGGCGTTTTGCAGCAGTATTTACATACGCCTTTCTGATTCAGTTGTTTGTGCTTGGCTGCATTTCACTTATTAGTATGGAGGAGATGCGTAACATTTCAGGAGCTGCCACACCAGAAGAGCGAGATGAGCTTTCGGAAATACGGGCTGAGGTGAAGTCCATGAGGGGTGAAATCGGCAAGCTATTGGAAGTGGTTAATTCCTTGCTACTGAAAGGAGCGAACACGAGTGATACAGTTAAGGGAGTAGAATTGGATAGGCGCAACAGCTTGTACGCCAGTAACAAAAGGAATGAAGCAGTTTTTGTGCATGACCGTAGTCCGGAGATGGTGATGTCTGAACCAAATGCTTCGCACTCGGACATTTTAATTACATCATCACCGGGAATCCCTAACGGTCAAAAGCCGGCGTCTAGGGAGACGCAGGGGATTGATTTACCAGCAGTTGCTTCTGTGGACAAAGTAAGCAGCAGATTGGCGCCAACAGATTACACATTTGATTTTTCCTTTGCCAATACAGTCGATGAAGTTAGGAGAACTGGTACCAGACCCAAATTGGGGAAAGGTATGAAAACATATGCGACTGCTATTGGGGACTCTCGTGATGTTAAAGGTACTGTTAAAGAAAGCACTCATGTTAGAAATATGTACAATACTACTAGTAAAAATCAAGAGTGCTTACTTAAAGACTTCCTAGAATATGATTGTGCATTTGAAGCTAATCAAAATAAAGGGAATGTGAATGCCAATTTTAAGTACAATGGCACTTTAAAAGATATAATATACGAATTTGGTAGGAAATTGAATGTTATCAATTCGATTAAATTAGATAATGCCTATTTATCTCACTGTATGAGTTTGGGAATAGTACCTATGGGTCTTCGTTTTTTTAAGGTACCCATGGGAATAGATTTAACTAATGAAACAGTAAATGAATTTAACAAACTCTTTGACAATTTTGGTATTGAATACATGAAAAAACTTATGGAACATAATGATGCCAAACTTTGTGTGCTACTTAATGAGGTTGATCGGATGAATGAAAGTATATTATCAGATTTAATGTTTATGGATTGGGAGAAGTTGTACCACAAGCAATTTGAAAATGCTGAGTATAAAACTAAGACAGCTTATAGTAGGAAAAACAAAAAACTAAGTAGGGACAAGGAACAGTATGAGAAAGGGAAGGCATATACATGGAAACAAACCATTCAGAATGTACATGACAGACAGTTGTATAATGTTGAAAATGAAAATTTTCAGGAGGGAAACAACAGAGAGGGTTACATAAGATGGACCAAGAACAATTCTTGGAGGAAGAAAGGACACAGACATTACCAGGACTGGTAGGGGGTTTGGATGAAGTTAAGGATACAGTCTGTGTAGATGTTGTTAACACACATAAGAACGTTATTAGTAAATATAATAACTTTCAGATTTTTAATTATACCAACATAATACTAACTCCACTTCATTTTAGTCTACTTTCCAAAGGGATGAAATATATCCTGACACCTCCCTTTAGAGTGGTAGATACTATATGTGAAGTAAAAAAGTACATAAGAAAGCTAAATTTAGCTGTTATGTTTAAAGACAATAAGGACATCAGAGATAACAATATTATTAAGAAAAAAAGTAGTTTTATGCCTATTATGAATCCGGATATCCAGAGATATGAGAAACTGGTTACCCACGATATTTACAAGATTAATAGGAGGTCGACCACAGTCATGAACAATTTATCAGATGATGAGTTGAAATTACTTAAGGATTTGAAAAAGAACAACAAAGTCAGAATTATGAAGCCTGACAAAGGAGGGGGAATAGTGGTGTATGATCAAATGAAATATAATAGCAAAATTAATGAGATGATACACGATACTCTGAATTATGAGACTATATCAGTAAATGAATTAAATATGGCATATAGGAAGATAGACCACAATATTGAAGAATTCTTATTGGACAATAGAATTAGTGAGGAAACATATAAGTACCTTAAGGTTGAATATCCTACACTGGCCATAATGGTTGGAATACCCAAAGTCCATAAGAACACACAGGACCCACCCTTTAGGCCTATAATATCTGGCAGCAAATCAGAAACCTTTCCTATGGGTGTATTAATTGATACCCTATTAAAACATGTGTATAGTAAGGTGGAACACATGGTAAAGGATTCATGGGAATTCTTAAAAAGGTTTCCTGTTACTTTAAAATCTCAACAGCTGATATTTGCATCCATAGACGTGATTGATTTGTTCATGTGTATCCCTAAAGAAGAAGGGATGGAGGCATTTTACAACAGCATGTATAAACACAGCGATTTGACAAGAGAGAAAACCCATCTAGTTCATGACCTTATGTCCATAGTATTAGAAAACAACTATATATACTATGAAGGAGAGATATTTAAACAGATTAGAGGGGTAGCTATGGGGGCAGCGTGTGCCCCCATATACGCTAATATGGTTATGCTAGATTGGGAGGAGAAGTTTATACTTAACAGTGAATTTATGAGACATATAAAGTACTACTCACGCTTCTTGGATGACATATATATTATATGGGAAGGAAGTCAGGAAGAGTTTAATGAGTTTGTACATTATATAAACCAGAGTAGTAGTTTTTTGAAATTTACTTCAAGTAGTAATAATCAAGGGGTACCCTACTTAGATACATTAGTGACAAAGAGAGGGGACAACTACCATTCCAAAATTTATAGAAAAGAAACTTTCACAAATTCTTATTTAGATTACGACAGTTGTCATCCGGTCAAAACAAAAATTAACATATTCAAAGGTCAATGCATCAGAGCTATGAGAATGACCACCTCTTTAGAAGAAGTTATACATGAGATACAGTTTATTATTACTTTATTTGTAGATAGAGGATATAGTATAAGTATGATGGAAAAAATTAGTTCTGAGTTGATGAACAGGTGGGGCAACAATATATTTCCACTATTAGGAAGCAATTACAAAGAGACAATGATTATTGATACTGAGAAGCATAAAACCAAAAGTGGATTAGGTAGAGCATGTATAGTGGAGTATAGTCCACACAGTTACAAAGTGAAACATATTTTAAACAAACATTGGCATACTATGTTAACCAACAATGAGATGTTAGACATTATGGGTGGTAAACCTACATTCGTATATAAAATGGCTTTAAATCTAAAAGGAATATTGGAAATGGATAGAAGTGAAGAGAGCAAAGGAGATAGTGAAAACAGCCCAAGTACTAGGAAGTGTGGAAGTTGCAAACAGTGTTGTTTTATATTGGAAGATGCTAATATAAAACTGGCCAACTACAACAGAACAAAAATCTTTTTTAGAAAGGGGAACTGTAATAGCAAGTTCTTAGTATATTTAGCAAAATGTACCAAGTGTCCGTCATATTACATAGGCAAGACGGAGCAAAAGTTCAGAAAAAGAATTTATGCACACAATTATTGCATTAAGAAAAGAGACGAAAAGAATGCATTAGCTAAGCATGTTATCAATAATGGAATGGAGCATTATTTTAAATTTGGCATTTTAGAAACAGTATTATCAAACTAACACAAAAAATTTATTGTTATACAGGGAAACTTATTGGCAGATTTTAACAGATGCTACCACCCCTCCTGGATTAAATGAGAGTATCTCCACGAAAAGCATACTAGAATACTCTTAATTAATTACTTTTAAATAATTAATTTTTAAGTACACACAAAATATTTTATAATATCAGTTTAGAAGATGTTAAGGTTTTGTGATACAAAGCATTTTATGAATGAAATTTTGTACATATGAGGTATGAACGTATATAGCTTTAAATGTATTAAGTAAAATGTTTTGGCGCCAAATCAATAGTATTTAAATCATAGAATGCATCAGAGAGATGTTCTGATGAAGCCTACGTTGTCAGTAAGTGAAAGCGCTTAACCGTTTATGTTTGTGCAATAAAAGTTTTATTATCTTGGAGTAAACTGTTTTTTTCGTGACAGTTTGGAATTTGCCACTGGGTTTACGCATTGGCGTTTTGCAGCAGTATTTACATACGTCTTTCTGATTCAGTTGTTTGTGCTTGGCTGCATTTCACTTATATGTATGAAAGCAAGAAATGTTATGATTTGTTTTCTATTACTTTATGTGCACCTGTGTCATCTTTCAAAAATGTCATGCTTTACTCATGCTTTCCTACACAAGTATACTCTTCAGAAAAATAGAGATATTCTTCATGTTTTACTGTTGCAGTCTTGACTTTTGGGATTTCCTGCTGTGGAAGCTTTTGGCTGGCCCAACTTCAAGAGATTTTTTTTTTCTTCTGTTGCTGGGAGAGTTCCTGTGTATCCTGTAAGAGTATGATCATATTTATAGGAGATTTTCTTATTCTCCCAAAACGAGTATACTTGTCACTGTTTTCAAAGTCTAATTTCCGAATTCCTCGTAGAAGTACACACAGAATTAAAGCAGCAAGGTGACATCTAAAAGATGACGTGATTTGCGGAGTATGACGGTGAAATGGTCAGCATGGGGTGTGCAGATCTGGAGTTGGGGAGTATTTACAAAAAGTTATGAAAAAATAGAAAAATACTCCCAGGTTTATAGTAATGCAGAAATAGTAAGATACTGTCATTCAAGCTGCGTTAGCAAAAATGACATTAAATGGTGGGTAATGTGAAGACATTTTGGGACACAAATGTTCTTTATGTAAAGCAGTTTTGAATATCTCCTATTTTTTTCATAGCTGCATTAGTTTCATAGAAGCCATGTAACGTACAGGTAAACAAATGCGATTTTACTAAAAAAAAAAAAGGTAAGGCACACAATGTTGCCGATGATACTTGTCATCTAACACAAATGATTTTGTAGATTAATATTATTCAGAAATGCTGTGAAATTATTATATGCGCAAGGTGCATAGGTTCAGCAGTATCACATATATGCTATCCCCTCTTGTACGGCATTGGAAAGTTCTTAAAGGTGAAAAATTCCCTCACTGATAACTTGGTTTAGTCTTGCAAGCTTAGAGTAACCTTTTGTTTTACTTTGTCCCTAGAAATTTTTGGTAAACAAAATACAATTTTTCTTTAATAAATTTGCAGTATCACATCAACATCTATAGACAGACCTTTGATACTAACACCAATGTATAGCCCATTTTCTACCAAATATGTCATATTTTACATTTTGTGTAATTCACAGTATTTATCAGGTATGATAAACCAAATAAAGTGTTTTTTCAATAGTGGATTTTGTAGAAAAGGTCTTGGGAAGCAAGTGATTTCCTGGCTTAGAAAATCTCAGTTGGTAAAGGTGTTAATTTGCCGTCTGCTGTTATGAATTAACTGAGTTTATAAAGCTATTGAAAATACAAATCTGTCTTTGTTTTAGTGATTTTTTTGTTGTGTTTTTAGTGGTTATTTTAAATTCAGACTCTGTTTTGAACTTTGTAATGGTGCCCTTAAGCACTTTACTAATTTGCTTAAGTGTGCTGTTAAGTTGGGTAGAATGAGACAAAGACCTGGTACACTTCTGCATGCGTCCTGTGCCACAAAGTCAGTTATGATTTTTTTGCTTGCTTCACTTAAATTTACAACTGCCAAAAATATACTGTCTCATTGAATTTGTACTCCTTGACTGAATCTGATGATGATCCAGTGGGATTAAACAGGCAAATTCATCTTTTATTATAGGTATGGTACTCATAGTTTAGAGTATAGTGATGCAATACTTCTGTGTTAGTTATGCTATAGTAGAGTACTTAAGTTGTAGTGCTGTTAAGCAGAACTAGCAGTGTACATAGCCAGCTCTGACTGTGACCCAGGTGAACGGAACTTGATGTGTGGCTCAGATTGTCTGTTGGAGCTGGTCTGGGGATGATAGACATGCACCTCCTACCCCACAGTCTCCGACATAATTTCCTGTTTTGTAGTAGTGGCACTTCCATGAACCAGTGCCTTTTCTATTCAGTGATAACTGGAAATTCTGCTCAGATTCCCCCAAGTCCATAGCCGGCCTTAGGCATAGGCCAACTAGGCGGCTGCCTAGGGCACTGCTATAGCAGGGGTGCTTTTCCAGTAATGTGGATTGTGTAGGTATGCCAGGATGGGTGCACCAAGTGGTGTGGGGGGGCACTGTGGAGCCCTTTTGCCTAGGGCACCAGTTCAACAAAGGCCAGTCCTGCCCAAGTCCTGGTAGTTTCAAAAACCCTTGGTAAAAGTGAGAAAGGAAAAGTAAGACTCGCCTTCACAGTTCTGAAGTAGCAAAGACGAGAGTGGTTCTAATGACTCTTCTGCGTCCAGGTGACGTAAAAAGAAAGGGATTTTAAAACACTCCAGAGTCAAGGGGCTTAAACTCTAAGCCTGGGAAATATTAGATTACAGTACCACACATTAATTTGTTCTGTCCCAGGTGGTTATATGTCCAAAGGCAGTTTAGGTTTTATAATAGCAGAATTAAATACTTCATGTTTTTTGGTCAGCTTCTGGCCTCCCTCATGGAAGGAAAGCAAGGTAGATCAGTATCCAAACACACCCTCAGATTGGCTAGCACGGTGTAGCATTATCTGTTTTGACTACAGTGGATGAACTCTTGCTAGCAAGTCAGGTAATTTTCTCTAAAGTCAGTCTGCCACCTACAGCCTTCTTCACGAATGTTGTAGTAGAAACAATCTATGATGCAGCCTCTTAGAAATTTGTTCATGTTTTTGTTCACATTTTCTCCTGGCACTGCAAGCTGGACATTGATTTGAATAATACACCCATTTTAACACTGCAGTATTGAAAGCCATGAAAGGCATGCTATAGTCTTCCACACAGGTCTGAGTTCAGTGCTTTCTCATAGGTGGTAATTTCCCATTCACAGCAGCAGTCAAATAATTGGTCCATTGCTGCATTAAGATCCCCTGCTTGCCTTACTCCATTTTTTTACCCTCTTTCTAGGGTGGACTAGGTATTTCCTCCATTCTTCATGAAGACACCTACCTGTTGACTTTTATGTATGTATTTGTGTGGGTAGGTAGGTGATATCTTTTGAAAGGCCACTTCCCGCCAGTTGGGGTATGTAGTTTGTAAGGATATTTTTTGTGATTTGGGTCAAATCTTTACCATCTGGTCAGAAGGTGTGTGCGTTTCTTTGTATTCCTGTCTGTGTTGGCAATTTGGCATCAGCATTTAAACTGTGTGCTGTTTTGCTAGTTACAAATTATTATTCTTTCATTTGTTTACTGGGATAGTCCAACTGGACATGTGTCCTTTTTCAGTGGAGGACCTCCCGCCCCCAGTGGTCCCACCTTTATTGCACTCAAACCCCTCCCATCTTTCAGATAGCCAACCACAGCGCTAACCCAACACTACCTCCTCCATATTCCCTCTACTATCACACCTCCTCAACTGACATGTACAAGCATACCTTTCCTTTGCTCACTGCATGCACTCTCCTTGCATATCTTACATCCTACCAAAGCTCCATCATTCCCCCACTCAACCACTACCACTGTACTACTACTCACACCACCACCCATGTCTCACCCATACTCAGCTCCCCTCCCACCAGCTCAAGAACCATCCCTATACACCCCCCACATATTCTACCAACTATATTACTCAAACGTAAAGCATCCCTACAACTTAACATAGTAACCCTCCCACCATACCTATTACCCACAGAGCACAATCATAAAGTGTCCCTTATAAACAAACACATTCAAAAACTGAGAAAACTAATAATCTCATGCATATCAAAACTAGCCCTAAGTGGAGACATCCACCCCAACCCTGGCATCTCCAACCCCAATCCTCATAATCAGACTAGAAACCACAACTTCTCCCATATTACAGCCAATAGAAAGCCAAGTGACTTCATTCTACTAAGCCTAAATATTAGAAGTATATCCAACAAAGTCCATGAACTCCATGCCACCATAGACTTATACTCCCCAGATATAGTCATCCTGACAGAAACCTGGCTAAAACCTCACATTACCAGTGAGCAAATACTCCCTACAGGTTACGGCATACTAAGAGTAGACCGGCTAAACAAAAAAGGAGGTGGTGTAGCTATAGTATTTAAACAGCATCTAAACATCCAGATCTTAAAATCATCAGCTCCACAAATAGGCAATGAAGAAATAATATATACCAACCTCAAAATTAACAAAAACAAAACCATCAACATAATTGGATGCTACTTCCCACCTGGCCAAAACATCCCTCCACTAGAAAACCTCCTCAGCTGGTCTACCCACCATCTCCCCCAAGAAACTATCATCTTAGGTGATTTTAATATTGACTGGCAATCCTGTTCTGGCAACAATCCAACCCATCATGTACACCTTCATGGCTTCACCCAACTAGTCCAGTCACCAACAAGGATAAATAAAAACTCCAGCAAGCACACTACCCTGGATTGGATACTAGTCAGTAAGAACCCCCAGTCATATATAACAGGCTGCTTATCAGATAGCCTCAGTGATCACTCCCCAACATTCCTACTCAAAAATACCTGTACCAAGCTAAACCTGTCATCTATCATCAAATACGTAAAAAAATAAACTTTAACCCACTCACATTCATCTCATCCCTCAAAGAATGTAACTGGCATGCTCTAAAGTACCTCAGTCTAGATGACGCAGTTGAATTTTTTAATACTACCTTCCTGAACATCCTTAATTACCATGCCCCCATAAGATTTTCCAGAACTAAAGCACAACCCTCCCCATGGCTACAGAAAACCACTAAGTCATAAATGTAAAACAGGGATAAAGCCTGGGAGCACTGGCGCAAAACCAAACCCCCCGCAGCTAGACAGAAATTCCTAGAACTACACAATAGAGTCAAAAAGCTAATAAAATGGGACAAATTCCAATACTACCAGTCTGCCTTAGACTCCTCACAACACAGCCTCAAACAGTTCTAGTCCTCCATAAACTCCATCCTCCACCCAGGTAAAGTCAGTACCCCTCCTCCTAACATCCCTCACTCCTCAGAAAATATTGCTACCTCATTCAACACACACTTCACCCAAACCATACTATCACTAGCTAAACAACACAACCCCCCTCCCCTCCAACCCACACCTTCAACTAGTAATCTCCCCACTGCCTTCTCTTTTTCTCCTGTACCTACCTCCAACATAAAAAACTCTTAACTAAACTTAAACCCACCAAATTAGCAGCAGACAACCTCCCAAGTGAATACCTACAAATCGCAGCTGATGCTCTGGCCTACCCAGTATCCATCTTGATTAACCGATCTCTGTCAGATAGTTACGTTCCCACATTGTGGAAAGTCTTACATATAATTCCCCTCCACAAAGGCGGACCCTCTGCAGAACTAACCAATTACCGCCCCATAGCTATTCTCTCTCCACTCTCCAAAATACTAGAGAGATGCATACACTCTCAGGTCTCACACTACCTCCTTACTAACAACCTCCTTTCCAGTACTCAGCATGGTTTCCGACCAAACCATAGCACCACCGCTGCCTTACTCTCCTTTACTAACACTATCCTTCAGCATAAAAACAATGGCTATCTCTCCTCTGCTACTTTCCTAGACCTATCTAAAGCATTTGACATGGTCCCACACAAACAACTTATCTCTGTCCTCAATAACCTATCCTTCTCACAATCAGTCACCTACTGGTTTCAGAGTTACCTGTCTGACCGCCAACAATCCGTTGTATGGCAGAATGACATATCTCCCCAACTACCTGTCTCCATAGGGGTTCCCCAAGGATCCATCCTTGGACCCCTACTTTTCTCTATTTACACCAATAATCTAGCCTCTGCCACCAAACATGGCACACTCATCCAATACGCAGATGACTCAACCATCATCTGCTCAGCCCAGTCCCTACCCAAACTGCAAAAAGTCACACAGGAAGCCTTTTCCTCTGTTGAAACATGGTTATCCGATGCCCAATTAATACTCAACCCAAACAAAACTAAACTACTCATCTTCCAACCCACCAAACATGCTCAAAACAACTCTCACTTTAACATCACAGCAAAAGACAACACCGCTATATACCCAACTGAACACACCAAATTGCTAGGAGTGGAAATAGACAATAAACTAAAATTTGACATTCACATATCCATGACCATAAAAAAAGTCCACAAAAAACTAGGAGCATTTTACAGAAATAAACAATTTCTCACCAAAGCAACAAAGATTTAGTAGCAAATTCCCACCTTATCTCCACCCTACTTTATGCCTCTCCAGTATATACCAACCTAAGGCAATGTGATCTAAACAAGCTAGAGACCTGCTACAACAAAATCGCCGAATTTGCCACAGGGGCATCCTACTGTAGTCACCACTGTGTCTCACTTGCTGAACTGGGCTGGCTTGAACTCCCTCACCTCCTTCAGTGGTATCAACTCTCACTCGCCCACAAACTAGTAAACCATCCACTAAATGTCCCATCCCTCCAGAATCTACTCCAACCCTATCGCACCACCAGACCACTAAGATCCAGCAACAAAAATCACTTGCACATCACTAAAGCCAATAACTCTGCTGGTGAAGCACTATTCTCTTGCGCCATAGCCAAATTATGGAACTCACTCCCACCCACAATTACCTCCGTACCATCATGCACCAACTTCAAACCTTTATTAAAAGCACACCTAAAAACATGCTGGCTATGCCCTTGCAACTCCCACTCTAATCTCATCCACCCCATCCAACTACTACCTTTCTTTCACCTCCACTAACTACCTTGATGATAGCAAGCTCAGATGCTCATAAGCCTAGTACTTATTATACAGCAGGAACTTCTCATTGTTACATTTGTTAATGCCTGTTATGTACTTCACAGATAAATATTCTAGTTGTCTACTGATGTATTATGTTCTTCATCTGTAAATATGTTGCAAGTAATTTCTATGTTAAATTGTTAATCGCTATGTAATCCAATGTAACTACTGTCTGTTTATTTTACTGTGGAGCTTTTCTCCCCGGGCCTCCGCTGAAAATGGACCCACGTCCAGTTGGACACTCCTGGCCAACAAATTTAAATAAATAAATAAATAAAATAAGCTCCAAGTCATAAAATAGTATTAACAGTACCACATGTTAACAGTTTAAAGCATTTCACAATAACAAAGAAAAATAAATAAAACCATGTTAGAAATTGTTACCATTGATATAACATCAAGTAGAACTTATAATCATAATAATAATAATAGACAAAACAGTGTTGGACATTACAACTATAGATATAATGCCTAGTAGGGCATATAGTTATGTACAAAGTATAATCAATATGCAGAAATATTTCACTTTAAGTTACAGTTGATATATCCACGATGGTCATTGAGGTGCAAAGAGCATTCAGCTTTTAGCTTCAAGAACTGGTCATAAATCCTTTAAGCAAGGGTTAGAAGGTGTGTTAGTAGACAGTAGTAGTATGTGGAAGTGGGCTATCCTGGGGGGCAACAGGGGCAGAGCCAGGAGTTTGCAAGGTATGTTTTTAGGTGTATTTTGAATTGTTTAGATGAGGGAATAGTCGCTAATGAGTTTGGTTGGGCATCCCAGAGATTTGATGTGTAGTTTGAGAAAAGAGATTCTCCCGCTGAGTTCTTTGCTTTAGTAGCTTATAGTAGAAGTTTATTGTTGGAGCGGAGGGATCTTGAAGCTGAGTACTGCTGAATGAGGTCTTTGAGGGCTGGTGTTTTATTTGGGTGGTGGAGAATTCTATGGGCTAAGGTTAGCTGATAAAGTGTAGGAGTTGCGGGAGTTCGAGCTAATTGAGCTGTTTAAGAGATAAGCAGTGATGTGACTTGTAAGACGTGTTGGCGGCAAATTTAGAGATTTTATAATAACAGATTTCCAGTTTAGCAAGGTCATTTTTATGCAGGTTGGATAAGACTGGGGATGCATAGAGGAGTGTAGATAACACGTGGGTTCTGGCAATGGTTACTTTAGTGGTGTTAGAAATTGCTTGCTCCTATGTAGGAGGCCAAGTTTTTTATGTACTTTTTGATGGTTTGATCTATATGGAGATAAGATTTTAGGTTGTTGTCGATTATGACCCCTAGGAGTTTAGTATGATCAGTAGGGGTGACCATGGTTTTGTTTTTGGAGTAATTGTGGAAGGTTGGGGAAGGGAGGGTAGTTTTAGTGATGAAGAAGAGGAGGAAATTTGTTTTATTGGGATTTAGTATAATTTGAGAGTGGGTTAGCCAGTCTTCTGCAGACAGGAAGGAGTCCTGGGTTATGGTTTGAAGGATGTTCAGGGAGGAGGCAGAGCAGATCAAGGTCAAGTCGTCTGTGTATTGAATTACAGAGGCATGTGGGGTGGCAGAGTACGCTGCTTGGTAAAGAGGGAGAATAGAAAGGGTCCAAGGATGGAGCCTTGGGGAACTCCTAAGGTCACTGGGAGGAGGTGGGAGAGGGATTGTTGGTATTGGACTGCTTGTTGCCGATCGGATAAGTAGCTTTGGAACCATGTGATAACGGTATGGCTGAGATTAAGGGAGGAAAAGATGCTAGTGAACTTTTTGTGGTTGACCATCTCAAAGGCCTTTGACAGATCAAGGAATAGGGCTGATACAAATTGAGCATTGTTTCTGTGTTGGTTAACTATGGTAGTAAAAGGCTCCTAGGTGTGTGTTTTCATGTAAGCCTACTCAAACACCCAGACCCCACTACTAGCAGTTCTTTCCTAACAGATCTGCAGGCATCTGACCATCTGTCCTCCCATTCGATCAGTTTCCCTTGTCCCTCAGGCTTTCTCTTTCTGTCCCAGTTTGGCAACTGATTACCACAGACACCTGTGTTCTTTCCGTCATCCAGCAGGGTTACTTTATGACCTGAAAGACCCTTCCCTCCTTTTCCGGTATTCCACAACCCTCTACAAAAGTCTCCTCATTTTCCAGGGGTATTGCAAGGTCTGCTGGACCATGGTACCATTCAACTGGTTCCACAGACTGAGAGGGGTTTGGGTTTTTAATTGTAAGATTTTTCTAGTTCCCAGGGAAGAGGGGTCTTGGAGACCTGTCCTGGAGGTTTCCTTTTGAACACCTTTCTCATAATGCTTTCCTTCCAAATATTCTCTCTTCAGGCTGTTTTCTATGTTGCCTCCCAAGGCCTTTCTGGTTTTGTTGGATCTAAAGGATGCTTACCTTCACATTCCTATCAACCCTGTATTCAGGAAATATTTGTGATGTTCTTCGTGTTTCACTGTTGCAGTCATTACATTTGGGTAATCCTGCTGGCAGGTTGCCCTCAGTCTGCCTGAATTCCAAAGTCTATTAACTAAAAAATACCCTGTCGAGGCAATAACAGTCCCAGTAAGGAGAGAAACGCACTGGCACGATGAATGAATAAAAACTTGTGTTTAATAGATACTCATAAAATCACATAAAATATTACTGGTTAAGCGCTTTCATCTACAACCGTAGATTTCCTCAGAACCACTTGTACATTTAAAACTTCATTTTTATATAACCTCTCTTAATCAATCAAGACATCATAATTGAATAATGAGTTAAACACTTTTTAACAATCCATCATCAGAATTTAAAGTGCACAGTGCTGAATTCCCTCAGTGTAAAATTATTTGAATATTCAAGTAACATTTGTATGCATATAATACTAAACTCATGAAAATATATCCTAAAAATTATAAGTGTATATTATCTAAATTAAAAAAACTGCATAAAAATGATTTATTATTGACACTGCCATTCCTTTTATGTATTTATATGATAGTGCCTAGTAATAATGAACATAAAAAACTGTTCTATTGATACATCACTAATGTATGCACACAATACCAGTTGAATAACTGATACTGCCCCAAGTTGATATGCCCTGTTATCTATCTAACATGGGTTTTATGGAGATGTATTCATTTAGCCCTGGGTGTTCTGAAGCGTTCAACTTGATTTGCCAGCGGGTCTCCTTTTCTGATAATTTCTTCTTTATGTTCCCTCCCCTAAGGTTCATCTGAACCTGTTCTAATATACCAAACTCAAAAGACCTACATTCTTTATTAGCTTCACAATGTCTCCATAAAGCATTGTTTGTATCTTGCCTTCTCATTCTATAACAATGCTCGTAAATTCTGTTTCTCAAACATCTTGAAGTCATCCCCACATAATAACATGGACAAGTTGAACACTTAGCCAAATAAATAACATTTTTGGTTCTGCAATTGCCCTTACTAAACGTGACATTTGTTTTCAGAGCATTATCCAGGATCATACTCCTAACCCCTGTAATATATTGACATTGTTTGCATCTTCCGCACTTGGTGGTACCTCCCTCTTTTATTCCAACCATGCCCGTCAAATTATTCCAAAGTCGTGGGTGCTGCGTCGGCTGTCGTCGCCCCTTCCCTGACGTCAGGACGTCAGGGGTATAAAAGAAGCAGGTGACGCCATTTTCTTCAGTCTTTCTTGCCACGCGGTGCCCGAAGCAGAAGCAGTTCGCAAGTGGCAGCCGGTCGACTCCTGAGATTTTCGAGTTCGAATTTCAGATCCAAAGTCTTCTATAAAGCTAAATAACCCCACTAGGGAAACTTTTTTCTTGCTCCAGAACCGATGTCAGAAAAAGTTAATAATTGTATTTCTTGTGGGAAGCAAATAACCTCATAAGGACTTTCATTCTTACTGTATTCCTTGCCTAGGCTCTGATCATAATTTTCTGAGTTGTCGGTTTTGTGCTAGATTTAACCAACGCACTATTAAGCATCGGTATGATTTCGCTTTAAACTACTTTGGATGCAGATTTAATTATCTAGAAATGTCGGAAAGCCATCTGACTACCGGAGTTCACAAAAAATGAAAAGAAAGAAAGACAGCCAAGGCCCAAAACCGACGATGAAGCTTCTCCTAAGCCAGTCGCCGGTTCGCTGGTTCTCAGTGAGGTGCTTTTGCAGCCCCTGACAACTGCTACTTTAGAGGTGCAGGCCACTACCGACTCCCACGTGGAGTTGGCCATGCTGCTGGAAACTCAAGGTATTGGAACCTCGGACGCTAATCCTTCAGATGGGTCTGCAGCCGCTGAGCAGGCACCGGCTTCTGAGGGTGTATTCAGACCCAAACATCTATACATTAAACTGACTTCAAAGGCAAAGACTCAAGCACCTTCAAAGGCAAAGAAGCAACCTCAAGAGCCATGTGGACAGGCCTCCATGCCCAAACAACAGATGCTTAAAATGGCCGAAGACTTGATTACCTTTATCAGGGGTTCCCATCCCCCTCCTGATAAGAGGCCTAGGCAAGAGACTGACTAGGAATCTTCAGATCATGTTTCCATTTCTTCTGATAAGGAATATTCTTTTCCCTCGTATGAGAATTCTGATGCTGAAGAATCCATACCTTCAGCTTCTCCTCCTGAGGATTATTCTTTTGGGGAAACCTTACATACCATGAGTGAGCATTTCCACTGGGAGAGCCAAGATTTTTCAGAGTCTAAAAAGAGGCTCAGGGATTTCCTGTTACTACCTCAGCACAAGCCACTAGCCATCCCTCCTGTGTTAGACATTGTAGATGTGTTTTCGGAGTCTAGCCTTACCCCTGACTCCTTACCTCCAGCTCCTGTTAAGCCTGACAGATATTACAGGGTTCCTGACTCACATAAATTGTTTTTAAAAACCCTGCTGCAGACCCAGAAACTATTCCTCAGGGTCCCAAGGGTGTTGAGGCTTCCGCTGCAAAAAACCCTACCCCTTCTGACAGGGATTCTAGGGCACTGGATAGATGGGAAAAAAGGTTTACACATCTGCTACCTTGGTTATAAGGGCCTTAAACTGTCAGTTTCATATGCTCAAATATCAGCAACATGCCGTGGCATTGCTTAAACAGAAAATGTTGTTAAACTCTGAATGTGCAGAAAACAAGGAAATGCAGGATATATTGCATACAGCTAAACAAGTTGGAAGGCATACTTTGCAATGTGGTTTTGATTCTTTAGAGGCCTCCTGCAGAGCCGCAGTTACAGGTTCTGTACTTAGAAGGCATACTTGGTTAAAGGAACAAAATCTGCCTGATCGTGTTAAAGTTAAATTATTAGATGCACCTTTACAGCATGATTCTCTGTTTTGTGTTAAGGCAGAAGAGGTGTTAAAGAAAATGGAGGACAAGGCTAAATCTATGCAAACGCTCAAAGATTTCTTACAAGTACAGCCACCTAGGTTTAGTAGACACTGGCCAACAAAGAATTGGTCCTTTCCTGTGTCAGACAGACCTCAAAGGGGCAGACCCAGATGCCCTAGAGGCAGATCCCAGGCGCAAGGTTCATACAGGTCAAAGCAATGGGGGTGCTGCTACCTCCAAAGTTGGAGAAGACAAATCACAACCATACAGAAAACAGCCCCAATGACTTCCCCACCTGCACCAAGCACTTGTTTCCTGGCAGCACGCTTAGGGGGAAAATTAGCACTTTTTTCACAAAATTGGCACATTATAACCCAGGACAAGTGGGTTCTAAATACCATGTCACAAGGCTACAAGTTACATTTCCATACCCTGCCAAAGGCAAACAGCTGGCCAGATCTGACAAAAAATCAATGGGCAGAGGCACAAAAACAAGTCTCATCCCTCATGAACATGAGGGTCATTCAGCAAGTGCCAGAGCAAGAGCGGGGACAAGGATTTTACTCAAGATTGTTCTTGGTACCCAGAAAGGACAAGGCCTGGAGGCCAATACTGGACCTATTGATTCTGAATACATTCCTGGATATACCAAAATTCAAAATGTTGACTTTGCAGCAGCTACTGCCCATGCTGGGCAAGAACGATTGGCTTTTAACTTTAGACTTAAAAGAGGCATATCTGCATGTCCCAATCAGACAAATATGCAGAAGATACCTCAGATTCAGGGCTGGCTCAATGCATTACCAATTCTCTGCACTGCCCTTTGGCTTATCTACTGCACCCAGGGTCTTTACAAAGTGCCTGGCACCAGTAATTGCATTCTGCAGACAGGAATACAAATATATCCTTACTTGGACGACTGTATAATTCATGCAGAGAACAAGGACATCCTTCTACAGCATCTGGCACTTGTAAAAAAAACTGCAAACATGCCTAGGGTACACAGTCAATGAAAAGAAATCAAAACTAGTACCCTCTCAAGAGATAATATTCCTGGGTGCAAGCTTAAATACAACTGCCCAGATGGCTTATCTCACGCCAGACAGACAACTGACTACCTACTTCAAAATGTTAGCAACAAAGGCCCAGTTATTTGCAAGAAAAATTCTGCAGGCTTTGGGTTTCATGGCATCCTGCATCTTACTAATACCATATCCAAGACTGCATATGAGGAAACTTCAATGGTACCTAAAAAGTGTTTGGACTCAACATTGCCACAGCCTGGAAACTGTAATTATTCTCATTCCCTGCCTGCAACAGGAGTTTCGATGGTGGGCAAAGGTTTGTCACCAAAACAAAGGACAACCATTCACATTACCTCCAGCCAGGCAAACACTAACAACAGATGCATCAGATTATGCCTGGTGGGCTCACATGAGAGGAAGATGCATTCAGGGAACATGGACCTCAAACCAAATGCATCTACATCTCAATCAAAAAGAGATGCTAGCTGTTCAAAATGGCCTGACAGCCTTCAAGGACCTACTTCAACCAGGACAACTACTGATAAAGACAGACTACACCACGGTCATGTGGTATATAAACAAGCAGGGGGGGCACACACTCTTACCCCCTTTGCAGACTAGCCATGACTTTGTGGGACACAGCATCGACTTACCAAGTACATCTGCAGACACAATTCCTGCCAGGAAGGAAAAATACTCTGCCAGACGAACTAAGCAGAAACCTCATGGATCCCCACTAGTGGCAGCTGGATCCACAAGTCTTCAGCATAACAAGGAAATGGGGATGCCCGGAAATAGATCTATTTGCTTCCACTCACAGCTACCAACTAAAGAGATTCTGCACAAGGATTTATCACAGACAAGCATGGAAAGTGGACGCCCTATCCTTCATCTGGAAAAACCTATCAGTATATGCCATTCCCCCTCTGCCTCTCCTCCCCAAGGTACTCCTAAAGGTCAGACAGGAAAAGCCAAGATGATACTGATTGCACCAGACTGGCCCCACCAGCATTGGTATCCAATATTAAGGAGCTTGTCTCAATGCCCAGCTTGGACCCTACCTCAAGTACCGAATCTACTGTCCCAGCAAAACAATCAGATCCTGCACAGCCAGCTCAGGACTTTAAACCTGGCAGCATGGCGGATAATGTAGTTATACAGAACACACCTCTCAGCAAAGCTGTGATGGATGTCATTTTGGAAGCCAGAAGGCCTAGTACTAGAAAATCTTATGCTGGAAAATGGAAGAGATTCTGTGCTTGGAACCAGGCACAAAGAACAGATACAGCTGTGCCAAATATTCCTCAGATTTTACAATACTTAACTGAGATGCTGGACAAAGGCCTATCTTTCTCATCTATTAAAATTCATGCCTCTGCCATTTCAGCTCATTACAATGCAGAGCCACCAATCTTTTCTCATCCCTTATTAAAACAGTACCTCAGAGGAGCCAAAATGTAAGGCCTACAAGGAGATCACCAATGCCTGCAAGGGACCTCAACTATGTCTTGGAAAAACTCACCCTGCCTCCTTTTGAGCCAGCTGCTACTGCTGATATATAGTTTTTATCTTGGAAAACAGCTCTGCTCCTAGCAATAACTTCTGCAAGAAGAGTTTCAGAGCTACAGGCACTCATGGCTGTGGTACCTTTTATCATTTTTTATCCGGACAGGGTCTCCCTGAGAATAAACCCAACATTTATGCCTAAAGTGGTGTCCAGTGTGGCTCTTAACCAAACCATTCATCTGCCAAATTTTTATCCAAATCCACAGAACAAGGGGGAAAGAATTCTGCATTCTTTGGACGTACACAGCTTAAATTCTACTTGGACAGAACCAAAGTTTTCAGAAAGACAGAGCAATTACTAGTGGCATATGCTGCAGGATCACAAGGAAAGGCTATCTCAAAGCAGACTATTTCAAAGTGGATAGGCCACTGCATTCGTTTCTGCTACTTATACCATGGCAAGCCAGTGCCTAAGGGCATTAGGTCACATTCCACCAGAGGTGCAGCCACTTCAGCAGCCTTTCTGAGGGGAATACCAACCAAGGACATTTTAGAGGCAGCTACTTGGAGTTCAGTGCACACCTTCACAAAGCAATATCATCTGCCACTCTACTCTTAAATCCAGGGCAGGCTTTGCCACTGCAGTTCTGCAGGGTCTCATAGCCGCTCCTAATGCTGTTTAGCTCCAGCCTCCCAACCATAGCTTTGGGAATCTACCCAAATGTAATGACTGCAACAGTGAAACACAAAGAACATAGTACAGTTGTGTAAACTTACCATAAATGTAGATGTTAGATTGTATTCACTGTTGCAGTCCAGGTTGCCCACCTGCCATCCCCCTTTTTCTTCTGATGGAATTTGTCTTTCCTTCATTGATTTATACAACCTATGTGGTGTATTTGCTTGTGGATGAAGGTAAAGTTTACATTGCTGCATGTTATTTTATATATAGATATAAATTTTGACTACCCTTTTTGGGGGCATCTGATATCTGGGGCAAGAAAAACTAAAGAAAATGGCATCAGCTGCTTCTTTTATACCCCTGATGACCTGACGTCAGGGAAGGGGTGACGACAGCCAACGCAGGACCCAAGACTTTGGAATTCAGGCCGACTGAGGGCAACCTGCCAGCAGGATTACCCAAATGTAATGACTGCAACAGTGAATACACTCGAACATCTACATTTATGGTAAGTGTACACAACTGTACTTTTTTCTGTTCCTCTTATTTTCAGTTCTCTGCTTTGACCTTTGGGCTTTCAGCAAGCCCCACTAGTGTTCACAAAATGTGTAATCCCTGTAGTTGCCTTTTGCAGGCTTCAGTGCATTCAAATATTTCCTTACCTGGATGACCACTTGCTTTCGGCTCCATACCATTTCAGGTTGGTGCAGGATCTTCATTTTACCCAATTTCTGATGCACTTCCCGGGGTTCACAGCCAGCCTTCAAAAGGCAGTGATGACTCCATCTCAGGATCATGTTTTCCTAGGCTACAGGTTTCAGACAGTTCCAATGCTGACACAGCATCCTGCCTCCAAGGTTTTGTCCCCCTCTAATTATTTTCTGCCTCGCTTCCCCTGTCCTCTCTTCCAGCCAGAGAGTTTCTCAGGGCTCTGGTGTTCATTGCTTCCACCATTCCCATGCTCCCCTGGGCCAAGCTTCATATGAGGAAGTTTTAGTAGTACCTAAAAATCAATATGGCTTCAGCACCTTCACCCACTGGATATCTAGTTCCTCTGCTTCCTTTTCTCAAACTTCAATTCCACTGGTGGATTCAGCAGCTCTTTCTCAGTCCAGGTGTTCCTTTCCACCCTCCTTAACCATCTCACAAACTCCTTACAAAAGCATCAGAGCTGAAGTGGGGAGCTATGTCTGGTACTATGAAGGTACAAGGCCTTTGATCACTTAAGCAGAGGGTGGATCACATCAACGTCAAGGATGTGGGCTCTCATTCTAGCCCTTTAAGCTTTGATGCACTCTGGGTCCCAGGTCCACTGAAGGTTTACATGGGAAGGTTTACATGGACAACACCACAGTCATGTGGTACATCAACAAATAGCGGGTCACAAGGTCTTAATTTCTTTGGAGGTTAGCCCTTTAAGCGTGGTAAATAGCCATCGATCTGCAGGTCACCCTTCAGGCAGTCTATATACTTTCAGAGTGCAAACTTGTGGCACAGTTTCTCAGCAGGTCCTGGACACAACCTCACAAGTGGATGCTTCACAGGGATGTGTTTCTGGACATAGTTCCTCTGTGGGGGTACTCCTCAAGTAGATCTCTGTGTCTCCCATCTGAACAGGTAACTCCCTCAGTTTTGTTACAGATTCCCAAGTCCTTTGGCTTGGAAGGTGGATGTAATGTCTTTCTTTTGGAAGGGAATGTTCCTGTATGCCTTTCATCCCCTTCCTGTTCTTCTAAGTGACCTTTACAAAATCAGTAACAACACTAGTTCCCCCTCTTATTTCATCTAGCCAGGGGAAATCTTCACATGTTACCTCACTGCATGGATCTTCTTACACAGGACAAAGGAACTTTCCTTCGCTCTCATCTATCTACTCATCAGCTGATGCTTTGGTTGATAGGGTTTTGATGTGCTTAGGGTTATACAGAAGGTCAGGAAACCCAGTACCAGAAAATCATATACATGTCTAAATGGAAAAGATTTTAGGTTTTGTGTCTCAAACATCACCAGGACCCCTTTTCTGTAGGGGTCCCTTTGTTTTTTTCCTATCTGTGTGTACTACTGCATGTTAGCTTGGCATAGTCTTCAGTAAAAGCCCACCTGTCAGTCATTTTGCCTGTCTGTCACTTAATCCTACTCTGGCATCTAGTTTTGAGGTCTAGCAGTTTCTTAAATACTTTCTTCATATTAAACCCCCAAGAAAGCCCATCCTTCTTTCTTGGGATCTTAATTTTGTCATTGAAAAGCTGACTCAGGCTCCTTTTGAGCCTGCTGCTGCTACTTTGTAGCATTGCACTGGGAAGACTGTTTTATCGGTTGCTTTAACCTCTGACGGAAGGGTATGTGAACTACAAGCCTTCATGATGGTCCCTCCTTTTTTGTTTTTTTCATAGAGACAGGGTGCCTCTCCATACAAATCCTTCTTTTATACCCAAGGTGGTTAATGAGTTGTCATTTAATCAGTTTATCCAGCTTCCTTCTTTTTTCCCTTCTCCACAATCTGCTAATGAGAAGTTTCTTCATACCTTGCATTTGCATGGACAGTTGAAACACAGGTGTTTTGTAAATCTGATCAGCTATTTGTTTCTTTTGATACCAGGACATTAGTTTTGACAGTTTTGTAAGCTAACCATCTCCTTCTGTTTCATGGTAAGCAGCTGTCTGCTTCTGTGAGGGCTCATTCCACTAGAGCAGTGGCTTTCATGGGGGGCTTTCTTCAAAGATTTAGACACCAACTCCATCCTTGAAGCTAATACTTGGTCTTTGGTTCACACTTTCACATGGCATTACAAATTAGATGTTAATTCCAAGGCCAGGCCAGGTTTTGCCAAGGCCATCCTGCATGGGTTTATGGAGAGCTCTTCCTTGCCTTCACTGTAGCTTTGTACTCTCCCAGAGGTGATATATACTGCAACAGTGATATGGAAGGGCATAGTGCGGTTGTGTAAAGTCTTACCATATCAGTACGTCCTCCTTTTCTCTGTTGCAGTATTCACTCCCTCCCTTCTGCCCCCTTTTCTCTTCCTTTTGCTTGGGTGGTATTTTCATACTGGCCAAGAGGTTCCTCTCCTTCCTTGTATTTTTTTCTGGATATATATGTGTCTCTCTCTCTCCACTACGAGTCCTGGTTCTCCATGGACATTTCAGTTCTGAATTGGGAGCGTACATCCCCTTTATACCCTATACTTGCACGGGAAGCATACGTATGACGTTCCATAGGTAGTAAAGGCTTTGGTATGCTTTCTGGGAGTTGGACTTTCCTTGGTATGAGAATACTGCAACAGTGAAAAGGACATTTACTGTTATGATAAGATTTTATACAGCTGTACTGTATTCTTTCCTCTACCCCTCTCCTGCCCGATTTCTAAAATCTGTCCCAACAACTGGCTCTGCACGTATACTTTTGGCAAGAGATTGTGACAAGACTCCTGGGTGTTAAAGGTGGTTCAAGAAGGATGCATTTGGCACAGGATAATTATACCTCCTTTCAAATGAGTTCCTCCCCATCCTCCAAACCAAACAGAATATTTTCCTCACGTTCTTCAGCAGATGCTTAACCTAGGAGTCATGGAACCAGTGCCTTTTAATCAAAAGGACAAAGGCTTCTGTTCCAGAATGTTTCTGGTTTCATAGTCTTCTTGTAGGCCAATTCTATATCTTCCTTCCCTAAATATGAAAGTGAAAGTTCAAAAAGTCAAGGTGGTTGAACCTTAAATGTCTGTTACCCCTCATTCTCTAGAGAAGTTTTGTGTTTACAGTAGATCTAAAAAGATGTGTACAGTGAAAAAACTGAAAACACTGTTATCTGTGTTAGCATGTTTGGCAGGAGATGTTTATTCTCAGATTAGCTTGTATGCCAGCATGTCTAATTGTGAAAATGTAAATACGTTTTTAAAATGTTGATATTTCCCAATTTATACAGAATGTTTAAATAATCTCAGTGTTTTGATACATTTCTAATTGTGCATGTTGGAGGCAAGATTCTAAAGTACAGACTGTGGAGAATCAGCTGAACAGTGGGTGATGTCATTAGAATGTTCCTGGTTGCTAGGTGATTATTTGAACAGCTGTTTGACAGGAAAAATAACTTTTTCAAACAGCTAACTGTTTTTAAAAATACGATGGTTGAGACTGTTAAGCTGTGCAGTTTGCGAAGTGCAGGCAGTTAGTGTTGTGCAGTCGGTGAATACCCAGGAAAAAGAGAACTCATCAAAAACTGTAAACCTGCCTTTGCCCTGCTGTTGTGCTTTAAATTAAATCAGGGACAGTATTCTCCAGTTAGGATAGGAAAGTTAAGTTATTCAGGTAAGAGTTTTTCTAGAATTATGGACTTCTATCCTGCAGTTTAATTTTACATTTCTGGT
The DNA here is from genome assembly GCF_019279795.1 of Protopterus annectens. Classification (NCBI taxonomy): domain Eukaryota; kingdom Metazoa; phylum Chordata; order Ceratodontiformes; family Protopteridae; genus Protopterus; species Protopterus annectens. Next base: position 1,410,072,517 of record NC_056741.1, read on the forward strand.
GATTGAATTCTGGTGTTTATTGAAATGTATTGATTTACATTCTTGTAATCATTTTACTTATGATTAATTTTTTTTTTATTACTTTACATTGTGGCTGCGGTAGCGTTGTCGCCTCACAGTAGGACGCTGTCCGGTTCGACTCTCAGCTAGAGCGTCTTCTGTGTGGAGACATGCGTGATATCGTTGAAAGTTGTGCATCCGAGCTGGCAACTCGGTACGTAAAAATCAACTGCCAATCATTAGCGGACCGGAGTTCCGCTGTGGCGACCCCTGACCGGGAAAAGCCAAAAGACAGAACAACATTGTGGCTGAAAATCAGTGTGTTCTTTGGAGATTAGAGAATGCTTATACCTGTTTGATACTCCCCAGTTCACCTCGAAGCCCTGGCCACTAATGGTAATAGCTATCATTTATTTTGATATTTAATTTTCATAATTTGACACCCCTTTAGAAGGGCATGAAGAGACTGTTTGGTGGCAGCATTACTGTATTATTTTGGGGAAGGGACACGCATGGAAATCTATGTCAGGCTTTCCCAGAAGTGTTTGGATGTGTGAGATCTAAATTTGTTTTGAGTGTGAGTGCATCAGAGGTCTTAAACTGGGACACATTGCTCTGAAGTGCGTAAGTAGGAGTTACATTGGGGTGGACAGAAGTATACAGTCCAGACCCCGATTATATAAAACATGTTCCTGTTGTTCTCTTAGGGGAGAAAATTGTGTAATATTACTCCTGTTTATGTGACAGTCTTCCATTGGCGTCAGTAGTGAGGATTGACGCTCTTTTGTTACTGACCCAGGATAGTAAGGGATGTCACATTAATTGTTGGCAGTCTGGTGGGGTATTGGACAGATGTCACACATACCATTACATTCCCATAGCAAAATGCTGCAGGATATTTTTCAGATTTACTGTGCCTGGATCACATTATTAGTTGTTTGCATTCCCTTTGAGTTATCTACTTCTCCAGGGGTGTTTATTAATTGTCTAGCTCCAATCATAGCTCACTGCAGATTGAATAGCATTGATATATTTCCTTATTTTGACAGCTTGCTCATCTTTGCAGGGTCTTTTCCCTGATGTCAAGAATCATTTCTATGGCTTTCATCTCTTCTGACCAATATGGGGTTCCAGAATAATAATCAAAAATCCTCTCTGATCTTGTCACACAGGACTTGATTTCTAGGATGTCTTAAAGGCTTTTTTGACACAAGAGAAGGCTGATTTTTATCTGGAAATTTTCCTGAGCTTCTTAACTTAGTCTCATAATTCAACTAGTAAGAAATTATTTGATAGTGTGGGAAGTGAAAAGTTGTGCAATTAATTGCCTCCATAGCAGTCTTGGCACTTTACAATTATGTATTGTTTGTTTAAAGTTAGCCAGTGAACTTCTTCTTAAGGCTAAAGGTTAATATTTGATGAAAGCATGCAAATTATTTTTCATATCTGAGAAAGAAATAGTGCCATCTGCTCTTATCTCCATCTGTAAAAGGGAGCGCATGCTGTGACCACTGCATTAGCGTGGCTAACATTGTTTAAAATAGGTGGGTGAAGCTGTCATTTTAGAACAGACCTCCCTATTTGTAGGGTTCGACCCTTATTCAGATTTGCATATAGTTTTGTAGTGAGTTAAAGGATTTTGACTTAAAATGTGTTTATTTTTTGTTTCTTGATTATTTTTATTGAACTGAAAAGTGTGGTAAAATGTGACACAAAGCAATTTACAAACATGAATAGCCTGTCAGCAATCCAGATGTGCATGTAAGCTGCAAGACGGAACATATTCAAAAGAATTATCATAAGTAATATGTGGGTGTAATATTTTTTATCAGAATGGCTACTTTTTGAATATTTATGTGAAATGTAAATGGTCTTAATAGGTATAGATTAAAAACATAACATACCAAACTATAGTGAGGAGTATATGGTGTAAATACTAATGTTGCATTATATGCAGTCAGAAATAAGCATGTAGATTTAGTGGAGAATATCAACATGCATAGTCGGCAGAATGTCAAAGACAAAGAAAAAGGAGAGGAATACTGACTGAAAAGTGGGTCCCGGTAGAAGAGGAAAAAAACTATAATAGTAGACTTGTAGTAGCAATAGCAAGGGGTTAATGACATGAGAAAAGGATTATGCTGGCATGTTTCTATATTCAACCTAGAACTACTGTTATGGAGCTTAAAAGAATTTTGGGAAATTAAACTTTCAGCCTCAAAGAAGGCTAAATTTCTGAAGAAATATATGAGAATGTTTAGTTGCGTCTTTCGGCTTTTCCCGGTTAGGGGTCGCCACAGCGGAACTCAGGTCCGCTAATGATTGGTAGTTGATTTTTATGTGCTGAGTTACCAGCCCTGACGCACAACCTTCAACGGAGGTACGCCCATTCACGCATTTCTCCATGCAGAAGACGCTCTAGCTGAGAATCGAACCGGATATGAGAGTGTTTAGTATGGAATATAAATTCTTTTGCAGGAACTCTGGTAGAATGTACTTATTCCCAAAGGTGCCATAACTGGGCTACACTGGGTGAAAGGGAAGAAAAGTTGGCTTGATTTGATCCATGGTTGTTTCCAGGGAATGGTGCATCTGATAAAAGGTATGACAAGTTGAAGAGACTGATGATTAAGGAAACTTCCTTATTTTATGATACTAGTCTTCTTGAAAAGTATGTTAGTCTCTCTCTGACACCTAGAGGGCTTTGTGTGGATAAATTGCCTGCTTTCCAGTTTGGGGAAGATGCAAAGGGGTTTTTGGATGAATGGAAAGCTGTTTCGCTTCAATGTACACTGGGCTGGCTTAAAATTTTGATAAAACGGAAACGGAAGGCTCTTGGTGCTATCCAACTTCAGATAGCAGAGGTACAAGAAGCTTTATTGAAAGATCTTTCGAGCGAAAATTTTAACTCTACCATGAAGGATATTAAAGGTGAACTAGTGAAAATTGAAAGTGAAGTCATTGAAAGGAAGAAGAAAAAGTTGAATAGAGACATTAATGACTTTAAAAACAATTTGGTTTACTCTTGGCAATGAAAATGCAGAAATGGTAGGTTCCATGACAAAAACACGGAAGCAAGATCCCGTAGTGTACGTGACTCTTCGGTCTCAACTGATACTACTGCCAGTAAAAAGAGTTTCTTTTGAAAGGGTGGACTTTGTTGATGAATTAGAAGCATCGACTGAAACAGAACAGAATAGAGGGGATTTTCGAGAGAATAACAAGCGGAAGGGTAGAGCAAAGGGACGAAATAGAAAATACTGAACTATGGACTATTTCTAATGAAACTTTTCCTTTTTCAAGGTTGGGACTTTTCTCTTACTGAAAATGTAAGTGTTTCTGATTTACATGTAGTGAATCTTAGTGACTTTACCATTACATCTGAAATGCAAAAAGTGCTAATGAAAGGTAGTAAATTTGTCCCTACTAAATTCCCTGCACTTGCTGACATTTTGTTGGATGTAAAACAATTTTGTTGAAAGCTACATTTAAAAGCTTTTTTTAGCAGTAAAAATACTTCTGATGTAACAGTTTTGAATGAGAATGTCAGTTTAGATTAATCTCTCTTAGAGCTTTCTATTTATGACTATGAACATTTTTAAAGTGAAACTGTTAATGTTGATTCTGGTGACTTTGATGCAAGTCGCTTTTGTACTGGCTATGGTAAACTCAATGTGCCTATGCTGCCTAGCAAAAGTGCATTTAATCCACCTAAAAAATCAGTTTCTCTGAGTATTTTTGAAAATGCATTATGTAAAATAGTTGAAGTTGAGTATGTTGAATTCATGAAGCAGTACAAAAAGTTTAATTTAGAAAAATCAGAATGGTTGGCCATCAAAGAAATGAGAAGTGTAACTGATGTGTTCTCCCAGGCTGATAAAGGGGGAAATTGGGTGATCATGGGGAAGACGCATTATTTTAAAATGGTGTTTGATTTATTATTTGATGAACATATGTATGCTGAGTTATCTGAGAATCCAGTTTCTGATTTCAATGAGGCCCTTTTAGAGTTATTAGAAAGGGGTGAAAGACTGGGCTTTTTAACTCAGAAAGATGTGAAGAATTTGTGTATTCCTTCCCCAAGAGACCCGTTTTTCTATGCACTTCCTAAAATTCATAAAAATATTTTGGATCCCCCCAGCCGACCAATTGTTTCTAGTTGTGGCTGTTTTTTGGAACATGTTGGGATTTTGTTGGATAGTCTTTTAAAAAAAGAGTTGGGAAATGTTATTTCACATATTCACAATACAAATGATCTTTGTAAATTGGTGGAAAACCTGGAATGGGGTAAAGACTTCTACTGTGCTACAGTTGACATCAATGCTCTGTATACGAGTATTAAGACCTCTTGGGGCTTAGAAGCAATTAGTAAAATTTTAGAAGGACCACGTTTGTCCTTCATTATTTTGCTGCTTGAATTTGCACTTACCCACAATTATTTTCTATGTGACAAGAAAGTTTTCCTACAGAAAGAAGGTACAGCAATAGGGGCAAATTTTGCCCTCATTTATGCTATTTTGTTTGTCTTACTTGGAAATGACATTTGTGCTCTTTAGAATTTTTTCATAAATCAGTCATCCTATATCATAGATAGATGATTTGATTTTTATATGTAAAGGTAACACTCTTGAATTTGGTAGATTTATTCATTTATTAAACCAAAATAAGTTTGGTTTGGAATTTGCATTTGATGTTAATATGAGTGTTATAGAATTTTTGGATATTGAGTTGTACGTAGACATTCATAGCAAGGTTCAGTACAGACCTTTTAGGAAAAAAACAGCAACTAATAATTTTTTGCATGCTAGTAGTGCACATCCACCTAATCTTATTGAGGCACTCTCCCATATGGAGAATTAGAGTATTTTTGAGCATACCTCTGAGAATTACCTCTTATAACAAGAATTCTGTGATGTTAAAGCAAGACTTTTGGCTCGTGGGTACTCTAAAATTTCTATTGAGAGAGGTAAAATTAAGTTGGATAAGAATACTGGTCAAGTTGATGGTAGATATGTTCAGAGGTCTTGTAGATCTGTGTTTAACCATCATGGTGATAATGATGACCAAAAAAATCTTTTTTGTAACAAAGTTTTCACCTTTCTCTAAAATTTTGAAAAATGTGGTGGACAATTTATGGCCTATTGTCTGTTTTAATGATGAAGCGGGCCAGTTGTTTCCTAAAAAAGTTACTTTTTCATTTGGGAGGTTCCCAAATTTAAAAGAATTGCTTAGTTTGAAATATAACATTGGTTCTAGGGTAGTAAATACTGGTATGTTCAAGTGTGGAAAGTGCAAAGTATGTTCTAAAGTGAAGAATCTATCAGGAGATATGATAAATGGTGTGAAATATGTGGCTACAAATAGATTTAATTGACTGTCCTGTGGGGTAGTATATATTGGGGATTGTGGTTGTATACCCCCTAGATGGTATGTTGGTCAAACGAAACGTAAAGTAAAAATACGTATTCTTGAGCACTTAGGTGGTGATAGGAATTGTAGGTTGGATAACCCTATTTCTGAACACTTTCACACAGTTCATGGGGGAGTTACTGAATCTTTTCTGTGTATTGGCAAAACCTGATCATATAAATGATGGGAATTATGTTCAGAAGTTATTAAACATGGAAAGTAGATGTATATTGAATTTTGGCACACTTGCCCCTAGGGTCTTGAATTTAGAAATTAATCTTCGCTTATAAATGTATGGTAATGGAATGCATCGTGGTTCTTTAAAAAACTCTCTTAAAAAAGTTAATTGATTAATTATTTAATTGATGTTTCTATAAAAAGTACTGCTGTATATTATGAATTCATTCCTGTGAAAGCTTGTTTAGCCGAGGTACCAGAAGACATTAAATCGCAGCAGTTTTCAGCTCCAGAGTGTGGTTGTTTTTTTTTTCTACACTGGATAGAAATGGTTTCACAGCTTCAAGGGTGTATTTAACTGAAGGCACTGAAAGCCTTTAAATAACTGTATCAGATCATCAGATCATGCACCAATAAAAGCTAAGATTAAGTTGTTGGGTGATGGAAAATGAGACATCGGCACTTTTAGTTATCTGTTTAAAAGAGAAAAATTCAGAATGTGAGTAGTGGGTGTGCAGTTCATGATTTTAGAGAAGATTGAAATTACCTTAGAAGCATACCTCTCAAACTGGAAGCATCAGAAATCTGGACTTAAGGCCCATGAAAAATAGGTACAAATCTGTGTGCTGATTAACAAAATTTGCATACGTAATTATGTAATCCTACCCACTTCAGTGGAATTGTGGGGTACTAACTTTCAAGCACAAACTGAACAAAAGACGACCAAAATATAGCCCCAGTCCAGACCCTGTAGTAAATTACTTTTTTCTTTTGAAATGTGTAGCAGTGATGTTCACTGGGTAGGGGGAAGATGAACCTTAGGATTTTGTTTTTAGTGACTTGCAGTATGTGGGGTTTGTGGTAAAAGTAGGGCATTTAATGGTAGGCAATATTCTAATCTTAGCAAAAGAATATTATAGTTTGCTAGGACCTCCAAAAGTAATTCTCCGTGGCCTACTGATCAGTGGCATAGCTTGAGTTTGCCGCCTTTCCCTCCTCTCAAAATCATGGTTGAATGGGCCCCCCCATACACAGCCCTCCCCCCTGTAGCCATTCCAATGTCCCATTACTTGGCTATTTCACCCCATTTACTATAAACATTTGTAATGTGCTTACTGCTTTACTTCTATGATGATTATTTGGATTTCATTTAAAACTTTTATATTTTATAGCGCAAACACTAATAGACATCTGCTAAACAACGTCATGCAGTCTCACAATGAAAATAGACTTGGCATTAAAACTTCTCTGCCCTTGAAACTCACATTCATTAAAACAGCATTGAAACCCACATTCAAAGAAAATGCATCTGGCCAGTGGCGGATAAAGATTACCTTTGGGCTGTTTTCTAATCATAGCCCCTTGTACACGAAACATACATGTGTTCTTTGATGCACCTTCTTGATTGTATTAAATTACATTCTTTGTATAATGTAGCATACTTGTTAGAGCACATTTTAAATTTATTGTTTTGAACATTTTTCCAGTAAGCAATGAAACAAAATGCATGAACCAATAATGACAACTGCCCAATTCAGAACGTTTCCATCATAAACGTCTACTCAGACTTCTACAATCCACCAGTATCAGTAAATATGCACAATCTCTGCAGAAGTAAAAGTCATCTAAATAATTCCACATTCAAGAGCTCTGTAAGATCAGTAACTAATGAGGTTACTGTTGGCAAACAACTTAATATTTCATTGTTTCATCTACAAATAGTGACTGTTGCCCTTGAGGAATAAATTGCCTGTGTTATATTAAAAAAGTGATAAGGTAGTAATATTACAATAGGGAATGGATGGCAAACTGATAACAGGTGCATAATTACTAGGTATCTCTGCCAAAAGAGGAAATTCTCAGGACTGCAGCATCCACTGATTCCACCCCCTATAAAGGTACAACACAGTTACAGTATCAGCAATCCATCTACATACTGTGGGAGTAGAACCCACAACCTTCTGCATCAAAAGCAAGTATTCTACCTGTTGTGTACTAACAACACAAACCGATTTGGCATAAGCAGCACTAAACATCTCTCTCCCTCTGAAGAACTATGCAGCACAAGAAATCTGGAAAAAGCCAAAATTTATTGGTGGGGACATTTTAAACATTGCTTGTATAATCTTAGAAAAGTTATACAGACACACACACACACACACACACACACACACACACACACACACACTCCTGCTAATACATACTACAAATGAAAGGCACAGTTCTAGTTAGGTAAATGATGAAGCAGTGCAGTACATGAAAGCAATAACAAGTTTGGAATGAACACACACCCCCTTCCACTGTACCTGGTCATTAAGTAAATGCAGCAGCATAGCATATAGCAACATTAAACATTACTGCCATTGCTTCTAATAAAAGTACACTGTTTGCAAGCATATTCCGTTAAGTATAACAAAGCATATTCCATCAGGTGAAAAAGTAAAAGTTCACAGTTTGCGAGCATTCCTCTTCCTGTAGTACAAGTTGGCAACTTGGCAATAATAAAGCATAAGTTAAACTGCCAGCTGGCCGTTGCTTTTAAGCAGCGTTACTTAGCTGTTAAAAATTAACGTTCCTGCAGCTGACCTGGGGAATGAAAGCAGTAACAAAGTGCCATTAAAGAAAGCAGTAATAAAGCATAGAAAAACTAAGTTAAATGTTGCTGGCCATTGCTTCTAAGCTCATTAGCTGTTTGTGGCTTTGCGCAGTTAAAGTAAACAGCAGCACAGTTTTTCTTACTTCTTACCTGGAGGAGCCGGGGCATATTTGCCTGTGACCAGTAATTGTCCTCCTTAATTCAAATGCAGCTCCTAAGCAGCCAGAGAACTGCATGCTCATTATGGCCACAAAGTTCAATGAGTCCCTCGAGCCTGCCCTTCAGCCAATTCCGACAGGCTGTTTACGGAGCTGACGTCACTCACGCTTCTGCACATGATGATGTCAGCTGAAAAACAAAAGCATTTAAAAAAAGCCATGAAATTCGGAAATTAGGGGATACCACTCTGGAATCATGGCACCCCATTATTTGGACCTCAGAACCAGTAAAAAATGAGAAATCTGATACGGTTGAAAGGTATGCTTAGAAGTAATAGGGAGAGTGAGGGTGATAAAATGAAAAATAGGCTTTAAACCATGGTAGAGCATGACAGAGAAATGTGGAAAGAAGTAATAGGCATTTTATAAATGGGCTAACAAAGTTAAAGGTGTTACAGGAGGTGGAAAACCTCACAGAGCAAGAGGAGGAGCAACAGCAGCGAGTGCTGAAGGAAAAAAAAAAGGAGTATTTTGACAATGTACATAGGTTTAGAAATGTTGGAGTTAAGTAACTATTTTTAGAATGCAAAAACTGTTAAAGCAATGACTTGGACAACACAAAATAGATGTGTACCAAGATGTAGGGAGGCTATGGTAAAAAAAAAAAAAAAAAAAAAAAAAAAGAGAGAGATCCAGTAGAGATAATACAATAGTTTGGAAATGTTATGAAAATGTGTCTAAAGCACAGGAATTGGAAAACTGAGAAAAGCCGTCAATGGAAAGATATGTGGAAAATATGGTTATACCAAGGCTAAAGGCAGCTGAGGCTCAATAATAAAGATAGGAAGAAATTAAATAAAAAAATAGTGAGATAGAATCAATCAACAGGGGTTTCTTGGGTAACTGGTATTTTTGAGGAAATGTGGAAGTGAGGAGAGAAGGGGAGATAAAGTTCTGGATAAGAAAGGTTTTGTTTAACAGAATTTGAAAAGTATACAAGCGCAGGCACCTTGGAAGAAAGCAGTAGTCCCTGTATTACTGTAAGATGATAAAGATTTTACTGATCCAATGTCTTATAGACCCATTTTGACTTTAAACCGTGATTATAAAGTGTTTATATTAGTTATAAGAATGGCAAAGATGTTACCAAAATTGGGATTCCCAAGCTGATGGCTGAATGAGTAGAGCCCAGTAATTTGAGCTCTCAGTGAGAAAACTGAGAGTCTTAAAAAGGTAGAGAAAGTTACGGATTTGGGAGAAATTCAGTTATTACCTAGTAGATGCACTGGATGTCAGCAAATGGAAAATATGGGCAAAATAAAACTAAAGCCAACCACAAAAGGAGAAAAAGTTCTGGATAAGAAGAACTTCTAGGCTTATCAGTAGGAAACAGACCTATGTGCAGCATCAATGCAGGAGATGCCTTTCAGTAAACTTGAAGGAAAAATGGGGTTTTGGAAAACTATACAAGGACAAATTAAAGATGTCCAGAAAAAAAAAAACATACAAGCATTAAGTCAGTGTAATGAACTGCCATGTTTAAAAGCGTCAGAAATATAAACAAAAGAAAGAATAATGAGATTCATGCATCAAATGAAGAAATCTTTAATAAAATTGCAGGTCAGGAAGGAAGAGCACAACAACGGATAGAGAAGATGGATGGAGTGAGACTTTGGGGAAGTTTGGGTACAGACCAGATGCTGGTACTGCAAGAAGGTGATGAAAACAGTTAAGTGAACTTGCTAAACGGTAACAACTGAAAATAGTCCTGCTTTTGTAAGCTGTTCAAAATAGTGAGAGGGCTGAAAAAACATGAGTCTTATTTTATGCTGTTGACTAGAAGTAGTGAAATTAGTAGTGCTGGAACTCAAAAGCATTAACTTCACTATGTGCTTTTTATTTTTTTACATGTATGAAATGAAGAGGAAAATAAATATAAGCAAAATAACTTTTCAGCTATTGATTTTGTGTTAAATGTTTTAATATTGAAAAATGAAATGTATTGGTACACAGTGTGTCCTTAAATGTAAAGGATAATGCATAGTATTTATGCAGAAGTAATTGTTTTCTTGAGTGGTAGCTGACTTTATTCACAGTAAGCAGTTTACAAGCAAAAGTAGCTTGACGCATATTGTTTCACTGCAGCATGTCACAAATCTTGAAATTAGGGTAAATTTAGTGTTGATATGAACAAAGTATGTTACAAGAATAGACTAAAGAAATGTAGATTTAGTGAAGAATAGTGATTTTCTTCATTTATGTAAAATAGTCTTGTTAAGTAATGACAACAAAGTGAAGATTGTGGGGAGTTTCCATAAGCTGAATCCTTGGCAGAGTGTAAGCAGAAATTGACAAAAGCTGAACAGATATGTGCAAGGCAAGGAAGATGTTGAACTGTTCACAGCCTGCACTCAGTGACATCTTTATTGGATCTGTTAGAGAGAGAGCAGATGTTCTTCGTGTTTCACTGTTGCAGTCATCACATTTGGGTTATCTGCTTGCAGGTAGCCCTCAGTCGGCCTGAGTACCAGAGTCTTGGGATTTCTGCATTGGATGCTGTCACTTCTTCCATGATGTCAGGTTGTCAGGGATATAAAACCTGCAATAGACGCCATTACATCAGCTTTTCTTGCTGTGCAGTGACCGAAGCAGAAGCAGTTTGCAAGTGCCGGTTGGCCGCCTCCTGAAGTTTTTGTTTTTTTGAGTTTCAGACCTGAAGTCTTCTAAAAGATGAGTACCACATTGGGGATACTTTTTTCTTGCTCTAACCGATGTGAGAAAAAGTTAATAATTGCCTTGCCTGTGGAAAGCAAATACCTCAGAGATTTTCATTCTTACTGCGTCACCTGTTTAGGCCCAGACCACGACGTTCCTCGCTGTCAGTTTTGTGCCTTAACACCCAAACTATTCGTCGTCGGGCTGTTCTTGTCACTAAATTCTTTCGCTGCTGTTCTCCGTATTCCGAAATGGCTTCGATAAGCCATCCAACTACCGATCTTCTGAAAAAACATAAGGATAAAGACAGACCTCAAAGGTCCAAAACTGACAACAACACTTCCGTTAAGCTAGTCGCCAGTCCGCCGGTACTCGGTGAGGCGTTTTTGCAGCCCCTGATACCCACTTCTACAGATTCGCAAGCCTCTACTGAGACCCATTCAGAGTCCAGTAATGCTGCGAGATGCTGCTTCGACTATGGAACCTGTGGATGTCTCTACCTTGGATGGGTCCAGAGCCGCTGTGCAGGCACCAGCTTCTGAGGGTGTATTCAGGCCTTCCGATTTTCACATTAAACTGACTTCGTTATAATCCAAAAATACCGAATTTCTCAGGCCCAGAGTTCGCACTACGCCTAGGAAACAGACGACCAAAGCGCATTCTCAGGCCCACATGCCACCGAAACAAATGCTTAGAATGGCTGAAGACCTTATTACTTTAATTAGGGGAAGCCAGCCTTCCCCCTCAAAAAGACCAAGAACTGATTTTCCTTCTGATTCTTCAGATCATGAGTCTGATGACTCCTGGCCCTTCTGATTACCAGGACATACCTTTGTCTACCTATGAAGATTCTGTTGCAGAGGATTCCATTTCCTCTACTTTCCCACCAGAAGATTTTTCCTTTGGTGAAACCCTGCATACCCTTAGAGAGCATTTTTGTTGGGAGTGCCAGGACTACCCACAGTCCGAAAAGAGACTCTGGGAATTTTTAAACTTGCCTCAGCACAGGCCTCTAGCTATCACTCCTGTTTTGGAAATTGTAGATGTATTCTTGGATTGCAGCCTTACCCCTGATACTTTGCCTCCAGCTCCCAGGAAACCTGACAGGTACTACAGAGTACCGAACTCCCACAAATTCCTCTTTAAGAATCCTACTGCAGATCCAGAGACCATTTCCCAGGGACCTAAAGCCATTTAGGCTACAACAGCCAAAATCCCTACCCCTTTGGACAGGGATTTTAGGGCTTTAGACAGATGGGGTAAGAAGGTATACACCTTTGCTACTCTTGCCATCAAGTCTTTAAATTGCCAATTTCATATGTTAAAGTATCAGCAACATTTTATGGAGCTAATTAAACAGAAAATTATGTTGATCCCTGATTGTGCAGAACATAAAGATTTACAAGAGTTAATGCATTCTGCTAACCAAGTTGGAAAACATACTTTGCAATGTGGGTTTGATGCCTTAGAATTATCTTGCAGGGCTGCTATCACTGGATCTGTTCTTAAAAGCCATGCTTGGCTTAAGGAACAAATCTTGCCAGACCATTTCAAAGCAAAATGACTAGATGCACCATTAAACCAAGAACGTCTGTTTGGCAATAAAGCAAAAGTCGTCCTCAAAAAGGTGGAGGAAAAAGCTAAATCTATGCTAACTGTTAAAGATTTCCTGCAGGTACAGCCACCTAGATTCAGTAGGCATTGGCCTTCAAAAAACTGGTCCTTTCCAGTCCCTCACAGACCTTCTCAGTCCAAACCCAGGGGCAGCAGACCACCAAGACTGCAGTTTCAGGGTATGCACAGATCTAAGCAATGGAGTGCTTCCACCTCTAAAACAGGGAGTAGTAAGCCACCATCCTATGGTAAAAATTCACAAAGACTTATCCTTAACTCTTCCAAGCCTTGTCCAGGTACTTGCACCTTTAGGAGGAAAACTTGCCCTGCATCCAAAAAAAATGGGAGTACATTAACCCAGAACAGATGGGTCCTAAACATTGTATCCCAGGGATACAGATTCTACTTCCACTCACTGGCAGCCCCAAGTGGATGGTCTGAACCCCCCCACCCAAACCAGTGGACAGAGGCCCAAAAGCAAGTACTTTCTCTTCTCAGTATCAAGGCTATTCAACCTGTCCCAGCAGAGCAAAGGGGACAAGTTTTTTATTCCAGACTGTTTCTGGTACCCAGAAAAGCAAACTCTTGGTGCCCTATCCTGGATCTGTCTATTCTCAACACCTTTCTCGTGGTTCCAAAATTCAAAATGCTTACTCTACAACAGCTGCTTCCTGTGCTAGCCCAAGGAGTCCTGGTTAGCCACCCTAGACTTAGAAGTTTATCTGCACATCCTCATAAGGGAATCTTGCAGGAAATATCTACATTTCAGAGCAGGCTCTGTGCACTATCAGTTCTCTGCACTTCCCTTTGGCTTATCTACTGCGCCCAGGGTATTCGCAAAATGCCTAGCTCCAGCCATTGCATATTGCAGGCAGAGAAAAATTCAAATTTACTCATACTTGAACAATTGCCTGATTCAGGCAGACAGTCAGGAATTGCTACTATAGCACCTGACATTGGTAAAGAGACTTCTAACTTCACTAGGGTACACCATCAATGAAAAGAAATCACATCTGTTACCCAGCCAACAGATGGTATTCCTGTGAGCAAGCTTGAACACAACTTCCCAGATGGCATTCCTCACTCCAGAAAAACAGATTTATTTGACAAACTACTTCAATCTACTGGCCAACAAAACCCAGCCATCTGCAAGAAAAATACTGCAAGCCCTAGGGTTCATGGCCTCTTGCATTCTACTAATTCCATATGCAAGACTGCATATGAGGAAACTTCAGTGGTACTTAAAAAAAAATCACTGGTGTCAACATTCTCAGGACCTGGAACAATGATTCCTATAATTCTTTGCCTAAGGACAGAGTTCTTTTGGTGGGCAGAGGCCTGCTACCACAACAAGGGACTCCATTTAACTCAACCCCCTGCCACCCAAACCCTAACAACAGACGCATCAGACTATGCATGGGGGGCTCACATGGCAGGACAATGCATTCAAGGCAAATGGAGCCCAAAGCAAATTCACCTGCATATCAATCAAAAAGACATGTTAGCTGTACAGAATGCTCCGACAGCCTTCAAATGCCTTATTTTTCCAGGACAACTATTGATAAAGACAGACAACGCCACAGTTATGTGGTACATAAACAAGTAGGGGGGGAACCAATTCCTACACACTCTGCAGATTATCCATGACTCTATGGAACACAGCCTTGAGCAATCAAGTGCACTTGCAAGCTCAATTTCTGCCAGGCAAACTAAATTCACTGGCAGACGACTTAAGCAGAAGTCTAATGGACCCACATGAGTGGAAACTGGAACCCAAAATATTCAAGCTTCTGATCCACAAGTGGGGGGCACCAGAGGTGGACCTCTTTGCTTCCCCTCAGAATGATCAATTGAGCAAATATTGCACCAGAACTCCACACAGCCAAGCATGGAAAGTGTATGCCCTGTCCTTTACATGTGAAAACCTCTCAATCTATGCCTTTCCCCTTCTGCCCCTCCTCTCGAAGGGTCTACTACAGATCAAACAGGACAATTCATGGACAATCCTGATTGTACCAGACTGGCCACGCCAGCACTGGTACCCACTTTTGCGCAGTCTAACAGTAGTGCCACCATGGCACCTGCCTCAGACCCCCTTCCTTGCTGTCCCAGCAGGAGGGCCAGATTTTGCATCCTCGGCTACAGACCCTGAACCTAACAGCCTGACTCATTCCCTGATCTCATCACCAGCAACTCTCAGTAAACAGGTGCTGAATGTCATCCTTGAGGCAAGGAGGCCTAGTATTAGAAAATCCTATTTGGAAAAGTGGAAAAGATACTGTTCTTGGAGACAGTTTCAGGGAATGGACACAACTGTACCCGGCTTACCTCATATACTAGATTACTTAACAGAAATGCTCCACAAAGGCCTAGCCTTCTCCTCAATTAAGAATCATGCCTCTGCCATCTCAGCTCATTATAATACTGAGCCACCCCTCTTCTCTCATCCTCTGGTCAAACAGTTCCTGAAAGGAGCCAACATTTTAAAACCCCCCAGGAGAGCTCCCACTCCAGCCTGGAACCTTACCTTTGTATTGGAAAAGCTAATGCTTCCATCTTTTGAACCTGCTGCTACAGCACAGTTAAAATTCCTCTCCTGGAAAACAACTTTACTTCTAGCCATCACTTCAGCAAGAAGAGTATCTGAATTGTAGGCCCTTATGGCCGTGGAACCCTTCATTATCTTCCATGCAGACATGGTTTCCCTCAGGACTAACCCATCATTTATGCCCAAGGTGGTATCTAGTGTGGCTTTAAACCAATCCATTCGTTTGCCAACTTTTCCCCCTAATCCTCAGAATAAAAGGGAAAGGATCCTGCACTCCCTGGACGTGCACAGGCAGCTTAGGTTCTATTTGGACAGGACTAAACCTTTCATCAAGCATTACCACTTACCTATCTTTTCTAAATCTAGAGCTGGATTTGCCACAGCAGTCTTACAGGGCCTGCTTGCCAGCCCTAATGCTTCTTGACTGCCTCCACCCATCCTCAGCTTTGGGAATCAACCCAAATGTGATGACTGCAACAGTGAAACACGAAGAACATAGTACAGTTGTGTACACTTACCATAAATGTAGATGTTTGAGTGTATTCACTGTTGCAGTCCTGGTTACCGTGCCTCCAGCCCCCTGACTTCTCTGTACTTCTACCTATCCTTTTTGTTTGGCCATATCTTATAACATTGGTATTTGCTTTTTGCTGGGGGTGTTCCACACCATGTAATTGCTTCCTATTTTGGGGGCTGCTGACATCTGGGGCAAGAAAAACTGATGTAATGGCGTCTGATTCATGTTTTATACCCCTAACGACCTAACGTCATGGAAGAAGCGACAGTATCCGGCACAGAAATCCCAAGACTTTGGTATTCAGGCTGACTGAGGGCTTACCTGCAGGCAGATAACCCAAATGTGATGACTGAATACACTCTAACATCTACATTTATGGTAAGTGTGCACAGCTGTACTTTTTCGCTTGGAAGGGCAGTAAAAGCAAGTTTTGACTGAACTATAGTTTGAAAGGGAAAAATGAAGTGAAAAACTGTGCTCAAATTGAAAATTTATCCCCTTCAGCATTAGTTTTGTAATGTACTGTCAAAATATATTTTTGTTTCACAAGGCTGGTCAGTGATTTTTTTTTCAATGTGCTATTTATTTAAGTTAAACTGAATACAAGAAGAATGATCTACACTTGTATGGGGAAACACATTACACTGAGAAATAATGTTTGTGTTTTGAGTGCAAGCCCCTATTTTTATGGTGGATGCCAATGCAGGTTTCCACCGTGGGGGAAGCTGTTTCTTAAGTTTTCTTTTCTTTCAATTGTATGTAGTAGTTCCTTTTTAAAAATGGATTTGAGGAAGTTAAAGATGTGACATGAGCTCAAACAAATGTTTGAAATTACAACTAAGTGAAAGTCACGTTAGGAAACTGTTAAAGTATGCGTAAGCTGTTAAGAACATAGGGTCGTAGGAGATTAGTAGGCTTTTGACCTGGAGGTCATTTGAAGCCTAGCCATTTCTTCCCAGTGTAATACTGTAGAAATGCAAGGCAATACCCAAGATTGCATTTAGTGATGACTGCCCATCTCCAGGAGGCTTGTGGGTGCTGTCCCTCGCTAAGAATTTACAGTGCCCCTTCCACTCATCCAGGTTCCTCTTGAACAGTATCATAGAGGTGCTCTGTTTAATGTGAATTGGTAGCCTGTTCCAAAGACATGGCAGTCACTGGGAGATAAATCTGTCTCCAGCATGTCCTTTTTAAGTTGCAGACCATACTTGGGTCCCTGGAACGGGTAGCCCTAGTCCTGTTTGATTTACAGATATGCAGCAAGTTCATTAAGTTTGGGACTTGGATTTCTCTGTAGGCCAGGCATAAGTTCCCCCTAAGAAGTCTATATGATGTGGAGTTTAGTCGGTCTGTGTAAGGCACATGCTGAAACCACTTGTTCATATTTGTTAGAAACCTCTGAGGTCTCTTCAGTTGCTGCAGGCACTTTGTACGGTACATGCCGAATGGGGTGTTTTGCTCAATTATAGGTTCATACTAGGCTATCTGCCCTAGGGCATTTATAAGCCTAGCCAGAATGTGTTTGGCTTTCGCCACCCATTTTAAATTTATTTTGCTATGCCCTTTTTCGAGGTTAGTATACTGTGCCTCTGTCTAACAGTGACACAGAAGTGATACCCGGGGTAAACTTATGATCTCCCATCCACTCATCAAGATTCCTCTTCAAGAGAGTCAATGAGGGACTCTGCCTAACCTGGACTGGGATTTTATTCCAGAGTGAAGGGAGCCTCTGGGTTATGAATCTGTCCCTCCAGCATGTCCTATTTATTTCAGTGCTGAGGTTCAAGTCTCTCGAGCGCGTAGCTCGATAGGATTTGGATTTTCTGAGGTGCAGCATGTCCATTAATTCCGGGTTGGACATGGCTTTATACGTCAGGCACAGATCGCCTGTGAACAGGCGGTATGCCACTGAGTAGAGCTGGAGTTTCTTTAACCGGGCAGCATATGGCATCTGTTTGAGCCCTTTGATCCTCTTGGTGAGGTACTTTTGGGGTCTTTCCAGTTGCTGCAGGTGTCTGGTAAGGTACATCCCAGAAGGGGCATTGTACTCAATTATGGGCCTGATGAGGGAGAGTAAAGAGGCACGATGACCTCCCCTGATCTAGATGTGAATCCCTTCATGATTAGGTGGGCTATATAAAATGTTTTTCTAACCACTTTGGCCACGTGGTTGTCAAATGAGAGATTGCTATCAACTTGGGTCCCCAGGTCCCTAATTACTTCTTCTGTACTTAATGGATTACCACCTATGTGGTAATTTGTGGGCACTTTGTTTTTGCCAAAGGGGATGACTATACACTTTTTGGCATTTAGCTTGAGGCCATGGCTCTGGCACTAGTTGTCTGTTTCTATGAGGCCCTTTTGGAGGATGCTTGTGTTGGCTGGAGAGTCAATTATGGCGCCCAGTTTGCAGTCTTCTGCGAACTTGGTCAGCCACAGTCCTTCCGTGTTGGCCTGTACCTCCGAGAAATATATACCGAACAAGAGATGTCCCAGGACTGAGCCTTGTGGGACACCACTTGTAACTGGTTTGGAGTCTGACATGGCTCCAGCAATTCTAACCATGTGGGTTCTGTCCTTGAGCCAGTTTGCAATCCATCTAGTGACATAGGGGTTTATATTTAAGCTGGTGAGCTTATCTATAATGCCCGAGTGGGGTATTGTATCTAAGGCTTTTGTGAGGTCCAGGTAGGCTGTGTGGACCACCTTCCCCTCGTCAATGGCCTTGGTAACTGTTTCAAAGAAATCAACCAGGTTTAAGAGGCAGGATCTGCCCTTAACAAACCCAAACTGGGTAGGATCCAGTGTCTTTAGGTCCCCAATATCTTTATTTATGAGGTTCATGATGATCCTTTCCATAGCTTTGCAGACCAAGCTAGTCAGGCTTATGGGGCGATGCCAAACTGGGTAGGATCCAGTGTCTGTAGGTCCCCAATATCTTCATTTATGAGGTTCATGATGATCCTTTCCATAGCTTTAGAGACCAAGCTAGTCAGGCTTATGGGGCGATAGTTTCCAGGATCCGTTGAGGCACCACTTTTATGGAGAGGGACCACTGTTGCTGTACACCACTCTTTGGGCACATATCCTGTAGTAAGGCTGAGATTGTACAGTAGTTTTATGTTTGGGTTTAGCTCTTCTTGGAGTTCATGTAGGATGCAGCCCGGGACACCGTCTGGTCCCATTGATGCTGTGTTTTTTGCTTTGGAGAGGGGTGGCTCTTACCTGAGCATCTGAGATGTCTGGGGGGCAGCACTCTGCTAGGATATATATTTGCCCTTTTGGTGGGGAGGGGGGGGTTTGCGCTGAACCTGTCAGCTAGGATGTTGGCAATGTCTGTGGGTTCAGTGTATTTTTTGTCATTTTGGACTAATTCTGAGCATATCTGGGAATTCCCACCCAGGTTCCTAACATAACTAAAGAAAGCCTTGTGATTATCCTTAGTGTCCTGTGCAATTTTTCTCTCGAAGCTGGCCTTAGACAATTTTATGAGTGCCCATAGTTTTTTGCTAATACTGATCAGTGATGCCTTCTCTTTTTGGGATTTTGCTCTATCATTTAGTAGCTTCCTCCTCCTATTGTATAGTTTGTTTATGGCTAGGGTCCACCAGACAGGACGTCTGCCTTTGGAGGATTGGGTCTTGGTTTAATTTGGGATCGCATGATCCATGCATTCCTGAAGGTGTTCATAGAATGCGTTTATAAAGGATTCTGCGGTCTGGGCCGTATTTTCCACAGGCCGGGGGGCTTTGAAGGATTCCACCTTGGTTTTGAGGAGTGTGAAATTTGCTTTAAAGAAGTTTTTCACTGTGGTTTTGTGGGCAGGGGGTGGGGTCGGGATGTGAATATCCAGTGAGATTAGTTTATGGTCTGATCTTACCAGTGAGGGATACACTTCTAGTCTGGAGCATAGAGTCCCCATGTTGGTGATGATCAGGTCCAGTATGTTTTCCCCTCTTGTGGGAGTGGTAACAAGTTGTTCCATAGCATTTGTTTATAAATTCTAGGAACCTTTGGGCTAGGGTGTTGGAGCTAGAGTAATGCTCCCAGTCTATGTTTGGGTAGTTGAAGTCACCCAATATAATGGTGTTTGGAGAGACCTTCAAATTTTCCAGTTTTCTCAGAAAGGCCCAGTGGGGTTTCCTGGGTTTGGGAGGGTGGTCTGTAGCAGGCTATAAACTGGAAGGCAGTTTTACCCACTGTTAGTTGCACATGGATAGTCTCTGATGCTTCGTGCTTTGCCACCAACCTGGAGGTGTGGGTATCTTTGATGAATATCGATACTCCCCCTCCTTTTGTGGTTCGGTCCTAGTTTTGGGGATGAAAAGCATGGTATGAGGTATAACCTGGTAGTGCTGGGGTTCTCTCTGGAGCCCTGAACCAGGTTTCTGTTACTGCACAGATATTATGTTCTCCATGCTAAGAAGAGTTTCAAGTGTGTGCATCTTGAGGTTTAGACTTCTGGCATTGAGTAGCATTACTCTTAGTTTCTTATCCCTTGTGATACCTATGGAGGTGGGTTTGTCTTTTGAGCCTTGCCTAAAAAAGGCACTATGGGGGTAGCAAGAGCCTTTGCCAATATCTGAAAGCCCAGGGGTGACAGGTGCAAGCCGTCCCTCGTGAAGCATCGTGGCTTGTCGAGCATATCATCCCAAGCTGACAGGCATTGGATCCCCTTTGAATGACACCAGTACTTAAGCCAATTGTTGAAATTGATAATCTTGTCTTCATATTGTGGCATCATTCTTGGTGAGGGTAAGATGCTACTCAAGGTCAGGGTCATACCGGCCTGGGCTACATGCTCAGAGAGCTCCTTTATGTCTCTTTTCATGTAGTCCAGGGAGGTACGTCTCAGGTCATTCACAGCAGCATGGACAATGACTGAGTCATATTTCTACTTGCCTTGGAATGACCCGAGTGCTTGTTATGTGGCGGATCCTAGCGCCCGACAGGCTGCTCACCGTGACCCTCTCCTTGTTCAGCCTGGTGAGCGGGACGTCAATGTGCCTGACGATAGTCACCTATTACAAGTGTATCAGGTGTGTTGTTTAGTCTTAAGGGCTGTGACTGTTCGGCACACTGGCTTTGTGAGATGTGTTGCACATGTTTTGTTTTGGGGTAGCGGTTGCTTGGGTGTCTGCTTTGGAGGTAAGGCAGATCTTTATTCAGAGCCTCCAAGTATGTTTTTGTGTGATTATGTGTTTGGTTTGCTGTCGTGGTAGGTCTATGTGAGACTGGAATTGTAGTGAGTGTGGTTACCTTCTCCTCCTGACTGGTTATGCCAGTACTGAGTTGGGAGAGCTTAGCCTCCAGTTTGGCTATATGGTTGCATCTCTCACATGTGTTGGAATTTGTTGGGAGGAGGAGAGGGTTGTCTGTGTACATGAGGCAGTTGTAACATTGCCTCAAGATTCCCAGATTCATCAGCTGGACCAGAGAGGAGATTGACAACTGACATTTGGACATGCTAGAATAATAATGGGAATTCCTTAATAATTGAAAACAAGGGCCAGTGGGGAGTGAGGGTGTAGTGCTTTTAATTTTTAGTGCTGACTTATATAATTGCTTTAGCGAGCAAGTGCCAGGTAACTTAAGTGTAATGTGTTACAGGTAACTTAAATGCAAAAACGACAAACAGTAACTTTCTTTCAAGTGAAACAAGGAAATAAGTACAGTAAGCAATGCAGATATGACTAGTGATCCACACAAGTGCTGAGAAGCCACGTATTAGGTGGAATTAGCGTTCCAGGGAAATAACAAGCAAACAAACAACAAGCATATAAACAAAGCTAGATTCAGCAGGCCTGGATCTAGTCTATGCTACAGCAAACAAGGTGTACTAATTTCAGTAAGATACAGTTCAAATATTCAGGCATTATAAACCTTTAACCAGAAATTCCCAGCTCAGAATGGCAGAGTCCAGCCTCTTCTCCCACAAGAGTGCAGACCACGAAACTTCTTAATGTAAAATAACTCGCCTGAAGCCCAAGTGCTTAAGCCAGAACTAATACAATTTAAGAATAACAGACACTGGGCTCTCAATCAGCAGTTCCCAACTTAGAAGGATGAAAGCTACCTGTCCTGCCACCACAGTGCATGCCACAAACCTTCCTAATGTAAAACAACTGGTCTGAAGCCCAAGTGCTTAATCCAAAAGACTTAGAATGATAGCTACACTTTAATCAAGTTACTACCAAGCAGTAATAAATACAATTGAATACTTTAGAGAATGCCTGGATTAGTGCTCAAGTTACACAAACAAAGCTAGATCCAGCAGGCCCAAATCCAGTCTATGCCACAGCAAACAAGGCGCACCAACTTCAGTAAGAAGCAATTCAGATATGCATGCACTATAAGCCTTTAACCAGAAATTCCCAGCTCAGAAGGGCAGAGTCCAGCCTCTCCTCCCACAAGAGTGCAGACAACGAACCCTCTTAATGTAAAATAACTGGCCTGAAAGCCCAAGTGCTTAAACCAGAATTAATACACTTTTAGAATAACAGACACTGAGCCCTCGATCAGCAGTTCCCAACCTAGAAGGATGTAAGCTACCTGTTCTGCCACTACAGTGCAGACCACAAACCCTCTCGGTGCAAAACAACTGGTCTGAAGCCCAAGTGTTTAAACCAAAAGGCTTAGAATGAGTTACACCAAGCAGTAATAAATACAATTGAGTACTTTTAAGATGATGCAAAAGTAAAATAAAGTAGGGAGAAACACAAGTACAGTAAAAGCAGATGACATTTTTTTTTCTGAACAAGTGCTGAGATCAAAGAAACAGATTTGAGTGCTGAAACTAGAAAACTGGCTAGTTGTAAGAAAAATAAACTAAGCTAGAAGGCTTCCCTCCAACACAGAAGGGCTTGGGAGCTCAGAAGCCTACAAATACTCTGTACCACTTAACAGGAAAGGCAGGAAACAAGCTTAAATTTTTTTTTTCTGTTTCCCAGATGATCTCTCTGTACACAGTAGGAGTGCCTGAAATCAGTATATGATCTCACTGCATTCAGTTGAGTGAGCAAATGAGATGGGCCCAGAAGGAGTATCCAAACACAAATTTACAAGAGGGGCGGGCACTTTCAAGGCCACTAAGATTAACACCAAAACAAAAACAAGGAGGGTGGGTGGGACTAACTGAAGAGCAGAGTCAAAACTTCCAGTTCAGTTAATATTCCTGCAACACACAGTTAAAATCAATTTAAATACTGTATTTTTTTGAAAAAAAAGTGCAGATGAAGGTACTTAAATTCTCTTGTACGTCCAGTTGAATACAGCAAGTTCTTAGCCGGCCAAAGCTGAGGTTTTTAAGCAGAAAATATTTCACACTGTACCACTTAAATAGGCAAGGACAGGAAATCAAAGAATGTGGCTACCCCCACACCTGTAATTACTAGCAAATAACAAAATTCAGCAAACACTGACTAACTTCCAGTTCAATTAATATTCCTGCAACACACAGTTAAAATCAATTTAAATACTGTATTTTTTTGAAAAAAAAGTGCAGATAAAGGTACTTAAATTCTCTTATACGTCCAGTTGAATACAGCAAGTTCTTAGCCGGCCAAAGGCCAGATAAGTGCCGAGTATAGAGGAGTTATAACCTATTTTGCTCTCTAGGCAATGCCTTTATCAAGTGTGCTACGTAGAAAGCTTTTCTTACTACAGTAGACACATGGTGGTTGAAGTTAAGGTCGCAGCCAATTTGTGATCCCAGGTCCCTTTCCACTTCGTGGGTACTTAGGTTGTTATTGTTGATGTTCTTCGTTCCCCATTGCTGCAGTCCTTACTATTGGGTATAGTCCGCCGTCCAGTCGGCCCGAATACCAGAGTATAAGGCTGACGTCGGTCAGGGCGCATTAGACTGACGTCAGTACGTCAGGGTACTAATGCGCATGACCGACGTCATATCCTCAGTCTTTTTTGCCGCATGGTCCGATGCAGAAGCAGTTTTGCGAGTGCAGGTTGGCGTTCTGAAATATTTCCGAAACCGGAGTTTCAGACCGAAACAGAGTTGGCTAAGTACCCCGTTGGGGAACATTTTGGTTTTTTCTTGCCTCAGTATTTAACCGGATGTCAGAAAAAGTGAATAACTGTATTTCTTGTGGGAAACAGATACCTCATAGGGATTACCATACCTTGTGTATACCTTGTTTAGGGCCTGAGCACGACGTTGTTGGTTGCCGCTCTTGTGCTAGGTTTAACAAACGCACTATTAAGAGGAGGTTAGACTGTGCCAGGTTAGTGTTTGGGAAGCGTTGCAATTATAAAATGCCGTCGGATGCTCCGACGCCCGCTTCGTCCAAGAAGCGCAAGGATAAGAGTCCTAGGGCGGACCCAGAAACTATTTCTCAAGGGCCTAAAGGTGTTAAGGCTTCTGTGGTTAAAAATCCTGTTCCCACTGATAAAGAAGCAAGGGCTTTGGATAGGTGGGGAAAGAAAGTGTATACTTCTTCCACTCTAGCCATGAGAGCGTTGAATTGTCAGTTTCACATGCTAAAATATCAGAATTATCTCCTTTCACAATTAAAATCTAAGGTGGATGCTTTGGCGGAAGGTATTGAGTGTAAAGAGTTGCTGGATTTGGTTCATGTGTCTGAACAAGTGGGTAAGCATTCTTTGCAATGTGGTTTTGATGCTGTACAGGCCTCTTCGAGGGTGGCTGCTACTAGTTCTGTTCTTCGCAGGCATGCCTGGTTGAGGGATCAGAATTTAGCTGAGCATGTTAAGACAAGGATTTTGGATGCTCCTTTACAGTCTGATGTGTTGTTTGGAACGCCTGTGGAAGCAGTTTTAAAGAAAATGGAGGACAAAGCTAAGTCTATGCAAACTGTTAAAGATTTTTTGCAGGTGCAGCCACCGAAGTTTAGTAGAAATTGGCCTGCTAAGGGGTGGACATATCCTGCTTATGATTCCCAGTCTAGGGGTAGGTCTAGACGTGGTAGGGGCAGGGCTCAAGGTTCTTTTAGGCCTAGAACAGGGAGTTCACCTGCTCAGACTTCTGGTGAGGGCAGGGGTCAGTCCTTTCGTAAACAGACCCAATGACCTGTCTTTTCAGCTGCCAGTAGATTCTCGTCTGGCAGCTCCTTTGGGAGGAAGACTGTCTCTTTTCAAAGAAAATTGGGATTTAATTACTCAAGACAAATGGGTGTTGGATATCATTCACCACGGTTACAGATTTTATTTCCATACAATGCCCCCTTTCAAAGGCATGCCAGACGTTCCTCCTCCACAAAGAAAAGAGGCTCACAAGCAAGTTTCTCAGTTACTCCAGATGGGGGCCATTCAGCCAGTCCCTGTATCAGAAAGGGGCCTAGGATTTTATTCTCGCCTGTTCCTAGTACCAAAGAAGGGGAACACGTGGAGACCAATTCTGGATTTATCTCTCCTCAACACTTTTCTGGACATTCCCAAGTTCAAGATGTTGACGTTGCAACAGCTTTTACCTCTGCTGGGCAAAGATCACTGGATGGTAACTTTAGATCTCAAGGAAGCTTACCTTCATGTGCCTATAAGGCTAAGTTGCAGGAAGTATCTGCGGTTTCGAGCTGGAAATTCTCATTATCAGTTCTCTGCATTGCCCTTTGGCTTATCTACTGCCCTAAGAGTATTCACAAAGGTTCTGGCTCCAGTGATAGCTTACTTCAGGCTTCAAGGAATTCAAATCTATCCTTACTTGGACGACTGCCTGATTCTGGCTCAAGAAAAGGAAGACCTTCTACAGCATCTGGAATATGTTATAGCAGTGCTAAGATGCCTAGGGTATTCTGTGAACGAAATAAAGTCCAGTCTAGTACCCTCTCAAGACATGTGCTTTCTGGGTGTGAGACTGAATACAGCAGCCCAGATGGCCTTTTAACCCCGGACAAACAAAAGAGTCTATCACTTTACTTCCATCAACTATCTCATCAGTCCGTGCTGACTGCAAGGACAGTCCTTCAAGCATTAGGGTTCATGGCATCTTGTATTCTGGTGCTTCCCAATGCCAAACTGCATATGAGGAAGCTGCAATGGTATCTCAAAAATGTATGGACACAGCACTGCCAGGATTTGGACACTGTCATTCAAATAATACCTTGCCTTCAAAAAGAATTTTTGTGGTGGGCTCAGGAATGTCACCTAAACAAGGGACTCTCTGTGACCCGGCCAGAGGCGAGTCAGATTTTAACGATAGATGCCTCGGACATTGCTTGGGGAGCTCATCTAAATGGAAAGTGGATACAAGACAAGTGGCCTGCCAGACTACAGCATCTACATATCAACATGAAGGAGATGTTAGCAGTCCAGTTTGCATTAATGGCTTTCAAGGAGTTACTTCTTCCAGGGCAGGTGTTGATTCTAACAGACAACACAACTGTCATGTGGTACATCAACAAGCAAGGGGGAACACATTCTTATCCTCTATGCAGGCAAGCGATGATTTTATGGGAGACTGCGCTAAGCTTGCAACTTACTCTTCAGGCAAGGTTTCTGCCAGGAGCACAGAACTCCTTAGCAGATGTGTTAAGCAGACAAATCATGGATCCCCACGAGTGGAAACTGGATCTTCATGTATTTCAGAGATTGACAGTGTCATGGGGAACTCCAGACATAGATCTGTTCGCTTCTCCACTAAACCACCAGCTGCCAAAGTATTGCACAAAGGGGTTTCATCACACAGCTTGGAAAGTGGATGCTCTATCTTTCAGTTGGAAAAACCTTCATGTGTATGCCTTTCCACCTCTACCTCTTCTTCCAAAGGTACTATTAAAGGTCAGACAAGACAGGCCAAGGATGATTTTGATAGCTCCAGATTGGCCTCGGCAACACTGGTACCCACTACTACGGAGTCTGGTAAAGAAGCCTCCATGGCCTTTACCTCTGATTCCTCATCTGTTATCTCAGAAGGACGGTCATCTGCTCAATGTCAAGCTTCACTCTCTTCATCTAACAGCCTGGCATATTCTGTGTTGAAACACAGCAGGTCTCAACTTCCTCAACAAGTTTTAAATGTGATTATGGAAGCTAGAAGACCTAGTACAAGGAAAGTGTCATGAAAAATGGAAGAGATTTTTATTTTGGAGTACAGCAAAGAATTTGGAGATTTCTGAGCCTAATTTGAGTGTGGCTCTTCAATATCTTACTGAGTTATTGGACAAAGGTTTGTCCTTCTCTTCCATTAAGATTCATGCTGCAGCAATTTCAGCTCACTATGATTGTGACCCACCATTGTTTTCGCATCCTTTGTTCAAGCAGTTTCTTAGAGGGGCAAAGAATATAAGACCCCACGTAGAGCTCCTACTCCTGCTTGGGATCTCAATTTTGTGTTGGAAAAACTTACTCTACAACCTTTTGAGCCTGCGGCTACTGCTGAATTGAAATACTTGTCATGGAAGACTGTTTTTCTGTTGGCTATTACTTCTGCAAGAAGGGTGTCTGAGTTGCAGGCCCTTATGGCAGTAGAGCCCTTTTGATTTTCCATAAGGATAGGGTATCATTACGTACTAATCCTTCCTTTATGCCTAAGGTGGTTTCTAGTGTGGCTTTAAACCAAACTATTCATTTGCCTACTTTTTATGCAGATCCCCAAAATAAAGGGGAAAAGATTTTGCACACTTTAGATGTACACAGGCAATTGCGTTATTATTTAAGCAGGACTAAGGATTTCAGGCAGTCTCAGCAGTTGTTTGTTTCTTTTGCTTTGAGTTCACAGGGCAAGCCTGTGTCAAAACAAACTATTTCTAGGTGGATTGGCTTTTGCATTGCATTTTGTTATTCCCATCATGGCAAGGAGATTCCAGCTGGGATTAGGCCTCATTCCACTAGGGCTACTGCCACTTCAACAGCATTTCTAAGGGGTGGCAACTAAGGATATTTTGGAAGCAGCTACTTGGAGTTCAGTGCATACTTTCTCTAAGCATTATCACCTTCCTATCTACTCTAAGTCTAGGGCTGGTTTTGCCACAGCTGTTTTGCAAGGCATGTTGTCAGCTCCTGCTTCTTTATGATTTGCCAGCCTCCCTTACCTCTGCTTTGGGATTCTACCCAATAGTAAGGACTGCAGCAATGGGGAGCGAAGAACATAGTACAGTTTTGTACCTACCATAAATGTAGATGTTCGAGGATCCCCATTGCTGCAGTCCAATTTACCTCCCTCCTTCCCTCTGTGTTTAGGGGTGGTTGTGTAGGTGAGGTTACATGCTTATATTTTTGTATATATTCTTGTATATATTGTACATATTTTTGGTGCAGGTATTTTGGGCCTTGTCTTTTTAGGGTCTTCTGACATCTGGGGCAAGAAAAGACTGAGGATATGACGTCGGTCATGCGCATTAGTACCCTGACGTACTGACGTCAGTCTAATGCGCCCTGACCGACGTCAGCCTTATACTCTGGTATTCGGGCCGACTGGACGGCGGACTATACCCAATAGTAAGGACTGCAGCAATGGGGATCCTCGAACATCTACATTTATGGTAGGTACAAAACTGTACTATTTGATAGTATGAAGGGACATTGTGCCGAAGAGAATGATGATGCATTTCTTTGCATTCAGTTTGAGACCGTAACTAATACACCAGTTATTGACTGCGTGAGACCCTCCTGGAGTATACTGACATCCTATGGGGATTCAGTGATTGCACCTTGTTTGCAGTTCTTTGCAAACATGGTCAGTCACAACCTTAACTTCTGAGAAATATATACCAAACAGTAGGGGACCCAGCACTGACCTTTAATAGTAGGGAGCCCAGCACTGACCCCTGTTACACCCCTACTGGTAACAGGTCTGCTGGCTGATGTGGAGTTGTGCACTTTGATAGAGTATGTCCAGTTTGTGAGCCAGTTAGCAACCCATCTTACAATGAAGGGGTTTATACCGAAGTGCTACCAAACACCAAGCACAATAAAAACAAAGAACGACCAGCCAGTAAACAGAAATGCTGTCTCGGCAGAAAGCCTTCAAGGAGTAAATTACAAAATCCCCTGCCTTATATACACATACAAATTAAACAATTAACACTTAAACAATTAAATAAAAATATCTCCAGTTACACTCTAAATTTAACCCCTTAGGGGTTAAAGTATTAAATTTTAAAATAAATATATATATAGACTCCTTAAATAATTTATTTTTTTATAGACACATTGTCATATTGGGAAACATCCACCTTTTCTAACACTGTACCCTGTAAACCTGCAACTTCCCCCTTATGAAACTTATTAAAATGTTCAGCTATAGAGCTTTCTTTTTTATCTTTAACAATGTCCCTTACATGTTCTGGCAGCCTTACTTTAAAAGGCCTTTTGCTCTCCCCCACATAACTTATTACGAGGCATTTTAAGGTGTATGTAATACCTTTTGTGTCGCACCCAAATTTGACCTAATACCCTAAAACCAAAACCATTCATTTTTGGAAAGCTTTTAACTGTATATTTACAAGCTTTACATTTCTCACAGGACAAAGCTCCATAATCTGTTATAGTCCCTAAAATATCAATAGGGGGGACAACAAATTTTCGCTGAACTAAAAAATCTTTAATACTCCTTCCCTTTCTATATGATACTGTGGGCATCTGCAGAGATGTTAGAGAATATTAGTTTTTCTCGTTACTGGCTGGGCATTTTTAATGAAGGGGTTGATATCCAGTTTGCTAGGTTTACTGGTAATGCCTGAATGTGGGGTTGTGTTGAAAGCCTTTGACAAGTCAAAGTATGCTGTGTGCATAGATTTGCCATCATTAATGGAGCTGGTCACTTTTTCAAAGAAATCAACCAGATTTAACAGGCAGGATCTACCCTTGAATCCAAATTGGGTAGGATCCAGGGTTTGGAGGTCACCTGTGCCTTTATTTATTGGGTCCATAATGATACTTTCCCTCAGTCGGCCTGATTAACAAAGTCTTGGGTCCTGCGTTGGTTGCTGTCCCTTCTTCCATGACGTCAGGTCGTCCGGGGTATAAAACGTGCAGCTGACATCATTACCTGAGTCTTTCTTGCCGTGCGGTGCCCAACGCAGAAGCAGTTCGCAAGTGCCGGTCGGCAGACTCCTGAAATTTTCGTTTTCGAGTTTCAGAACCGAAGTCTTCAACTTAAAGCGAAGTACCCCGTTGGGGAAACTTTTTCTTGCTCCTTACCGATGTCAGTAAAAGTTAATAATTGCTTTACTTGTGGGAAGCAAATACCTCATAAAGATTTTAATTTGTACTGTATTCCTTGCCTAGACCCTGACCATGACGTTCCTTGCTGTTGGTTTTGTGCTTTATTTAATCAGCGCACTATCTGTCGTCGGTACATTTTTGCCTCTAAATATTTTGGTTCTCAGTTTAATTATCCAGAAATGACGTTGGCTGGCCATCCAACTACCGGAATACTGAAAAAACGCAAAGAAAAAGACAGAGACAGGCCGTTGAGGTCCAAAACTGCCGACGACACTTCTCCTAAGCCAGTCGCCAGTTCACCGGGACTCAGTGAGGCACTTTCGCAGCCCCTGATACCCGCTACTTCTGATTTGATCAGGCCTCTACTGAGACCCATTCGGAGTCCGTTATGCCACGAGATGCTTCACCTGTGGAACCCGCAGATGTCTGTACCTTGGATGGATTCGGAGCCGCTGTGCAGGCACCGGCTTCTGAGGGTGCATTCAGGCCTACAGACTTGCATATTAAACCGACTCCACCTTAAATACTAAGGCCTAAATCTCGATCTGTGTCTAAAAAACCGACGCCCAGGTGACATGTTCAGGTGCCTATGCCTAAAAAACAAATGATCAAAATGGCTGAAGATTTAATTACTCTAAGAGGTCTAGGGCTGAGCTTGACCATGAATCTTCTGAATAGGTTTCTGTTTCTTCTGATTCTTCTCATGACCTGGATTTGTCCATACCTACTTATGATGATTCTGATGCAGAGGATTCCATTCCCTCTGCTTCTCCCCTGTGGCCTTTTCTTTTGGGGAAACTTTACATACCTTAAGGGAGCATTTCCACTGGGAAAGTCAGGAATTTTCTGAATCCAAAAAGAGGCTTAGGGATTTCCTCCTCCTTCCTCAGCATAGACCTTTGGCTGTACCTCTTGTACTAGACATTGTTGATGTGTTTTCAGAATCCAATATGGCCCCTGATTCCATGCCTCCGGCTCCTAGTAAACCAGACAGATACTACAGGGTTCCTGAGTCCCACAAGTTCCTTTTCAAAAATCCTGTTGTGGACCCAGAAACCATTTCTCAGGGGCCCAAGGGCATTAAGGCTTCTACTGCTAAAAATCCTACCCCTTCTGATAGAGACTCCAGGACGCTGGATAGATGGGGTAAAAAGATTTATACTTCTGCAACCCTGGCAATCAGGGCTTTAAACTGTCAATTTCATATGCTAAAATATCAACAACATGTCATGGGACTGCTTAAACAGAAAATGATGTTGATTTCTGACTGTGTGGAAAATAAAGATTTATAGGATTTATTGTATTCAGCTGAACAAGTTGGAAAACATACTTTGCAGT
Organism: Protopterus annectens; assembly: GCF_019279795.1. NCBI lineage: Eukaryota > Metazoa > Chordata > Ceratodontiformes > Protopteridae > Protopterus > Protopterus annectens. Next base: position 1,410,103,725 of record NC_056741.1, read on the forward strand.
GTGGTTTTGATTATTTAGATGCCTCTTGCAGGGCTGCTGTTACTGGGTCTGCGCTTAGAAGGCATGCTTGGCTTAAGGAGCAATCTCTGCCTGATCATGTTAAAGCAAAATTGTTGGATGCTCCTTTGCATCAGGACCGTCTGGCAATAACGCTGAAGAAGTTCTAAAAAAGATGGAATATAAAGCTTAAATCTATGCAAACTGTGAAAGATGTCTTACAAGTGCAACCTTCCAAGATTTAGTAGGCACTGGCCGACTAAGAACTGGTCCTTTCCAGCTCCTTCCAGATACACTCAAGCCAAACCCAGACACACCAAAAGCACCAGGTTTCAGTCCCAAGGGACTCTCAGAACTAAGCAATGGGGTGCTTCCACTTCCAAATCTGGAAATAACAAGACACCACCCTATGGTAAACAGTGTCTGACTTTCCTTTAAAATTACCAAGCACTTACCTCTCAGCCACCCCTTTGGGGGGGGGGGGGGATTGCTCTTCATGCAAAAAACTGGCAACTCATAACCCAGGACAAATGGATTTTTAAATATAGTGTCCCAGAGATACAGATTTCATTTCCACACATTGCCGACTCCAAACGGGTGGCCAGACCTGCCCCCAAATCAGTGGGCAGAGGCTCAGAAACAAATACTTTCCCTCTTAAACATGGGGGGGGGGCTATTCAACCAGCACCAGAAGCGGAAAAGGGACAAAGGTTTCTATTCCAGACTTTTCCTGGTACCCAGAAAAGACAAATCATGGCGTTCAGTTCTGGACCTGTCTACTCTAAACACCTTTCTGGACATTCCAAAATTCAAGATGCTGACTCTTATAGGTTCATAGGTTCATACTAGGCTATCTGCCCTAGGGCATTTATAAGCCTAGCCAGAATGTGTTTGGCTTTCGCCACCCATTTTAAATTTATTTTGCTATGCCCTTTTTCGAGGTTAGTATACTGTGCCTCTGTCTAACAGTGACACAGAAGTGATACCCGGGATAAACCTACGATCTCCCATCCACTCATCAAGATTCCTCTTGAAGAGAGTCAATGAGGGACTCTGCTTAACCTGGACTGGGATTTTATTCCAGAGTGAAGGGAGCCTCTGGGTTATGAATCTGTCCCTCCAGCATGTCCTATTTATTTCAGTGCTGAGGTTCAAGTCTCTCGAGCACGTAGCTCGATGGGATTTGGATTTTCTGAGGTGCAGCATGTCCATTAATTCCGGGTTGGACATGGCTTTATACGTCAGGCACAGATCGCCTCTGAACAGGCGGTATGCCACTGAGTAGAGCTGGAGTTTCTTTAACCGGGCAGCATATGGCATCTGTTTGTGCCCTTCAGTTACTTCCCATGCTAGGCAAGGATGCCTGGTTGGCAACTCTTGATTTAAAAGAAATTTACCTGCATATCCCAATCATGGAATATTGCAGAAGATACCTACGCTTCAAAGCAGGCTACTTGCATTGTCAGTTCTCTGCACTGCCCTTTGGCTTGTCTACTGTGCCCAGGGAATTCACAAAGTGCCTGGCTCCAGTAATTGCATTTTGCAGGCAAAGAAATATTCAAATATATCCATACCTGGATGATTGTCTAATTCAGGAAGAAAACCAGGCCATACTTATAAAACATCTGGCATTTGTAAAAAGGGTTCTAACTTGTCTAAACAAAAACAAAAAGAAATCACAACTGGTACCCTCTCAAAAAATTACATTCCTGGGTGCAAGCTTGAATACAACTGCCCAGATGGCTTTCCTCACACCAGAAGAGCAAATTCATTTGGTGACTTACTTCAAACAGGTGGCCACAAAAACCCTGCTATCTGCAAGACAAATACTGCAAGCCTTGGGGTTCGTGGCCTCCTGCATTCTTCTAATTCCATATGCAAGACTGCATATGAGGAAACTTCAGTGGTACTTAAGTTTATGGAGTCAACATTATCACAGCTTGGAAACAATGATTCCTATCATTCCTTGCCTATGCCTAGAGTTCCTATGGTGGCCAGAGGCCTGCCACCAAAACAAGGGACTGTGATTCACACCACCCCCTGCCGCCCAAACCCTAACTACAGATGCATCAGATTATGCATGGGGGGGGGGCTCATCTGGCAGGGAAGTGCATTCAGGGCAAATGGAGCCCAAATCAAATGCACCTACATATCAATCAGAAAGAAATGCTAGCTGTACAGAATGCAAAGACAGCCTTCAAGGACAAGTAATGGTAAAGACGTTCAACACCACGGTTATGTGGTACATAAACAAGCAGGGGGGGGTACACATTCCTACCCCCTCTGCAGACTAGCCATGGCATTGTGCAATACGGCCTTGAGCTACCAAGTACAACTACAAGCTCAATTCCTGCCAGGAAAGCTGAATATTCTGGCAGACGAACTAAGCAGAAGTCTCATGGACCCACATGAATGGAAACTGGAACCACGGATTTTCAACATGTTGACAAGCAAATGGGGGAGCCCAGACATCTATTTGCCTCCTCCCAGAACTACCAGTTGGACAAGTTTTGCACAAGAACTCACAAAAAGCCTCAAAAGTGGATGCTCTGTCCTTCAGCTGGAAAAACCTATCAGTCTACACTCCCCCCCCCCCCCTCTGTCTCTGTTCTCCAAAGTTCTGTTAAAAGTCAAACAGGGCAAACCAAAAATGATTTTGATTGCTCCAGACTGGCCACACCAACACTGGTACCCGCTCCTGCACAGTGTCTCTAATATCCCCATGGCACCTGCCTCAGACTCCTTTCTTACTGTCTCAGCAGGAGAACCAGATTCTGCACCCTCAGCTCCCTACATTGAACCTTGCAGCTTGGCTAATCACTTAAATTCACCCTTAACATCCCTCAGCAAACCTGTGAGGGATGTCATCTTGGAGGTGAGACCACCTAGTACGAGAAAATCTTATGCTGACAAATGGAAAAGATTCTGTGCTTGGAATCCGTCTCAAGGAATGAGCACAGCAGCACCCAATTTACCTCAGATTTTACAATATTTAACTGAGATGCTTCACAAGGTCCTGTCTTTTTCCTCCATTAAAATCCACGCCTCAGCCATTTCAGCTCATAACACAGAACCTCCCCTCTTCTCTCATCCTCTGCTCAAGCAGTACCTCAGAGGGGCCAAAAACTTGAGACCACCCAGGAGAGCTCCAACCCCTGCCTGGGACCTTCGCTTTGTATTGGAAAAACTCACTCTGCCTCCTTTTGGGCCAGTTGCTACTGCAGACTTAAAATTTCTTTCTTGGAAAACAGCCTTCCTTCTGGCAATTACTTCAGCTAGAAGGATATCTGAGTTACAGGCCCTTATGGCAGTGGAGCCTTTCATCATTTTTCATGTGGACAGGGTGTCACTCAGGACCAATCCATCCTTCATGCTCAAGGGTGGTATACAGTGTGGCTCTCAATTAGTCCATTCATTTGCCAGCTTTCTTTCCCAATACACAAAACAAAGGGGAATGGATTCTGCATTCACTGGATGTGCACAGACAACTGAGATTTTACTTGGACAGAACTAAGACTCGAAGAAAATCTGAACTGCTGGTAGCATTTGGCAATTTAAAACAAACCATTTCCAAATGGATAAGTCATTGCATTCATTTCTGCTACAAGCATCATGGAAAGCCCATCCCCCCAGGGGATCAGATTTCATACCACCAGGGCTGCATCTACTTCTACAGCCTTTCTCAGAGGTGTTCCTACCAGGGATATTCTAGGAGCTGCTACCTGGAGTTCAGTTCATACTTTCACCAAGCATCATCATTTACTAATTTTCTCAAAATCTAGAGCTGGCTTTGCCACTGCTGTCTTGCAGGGCCTTATAGCTGGTCCTAATGCTGTATAAATCCATCCTCCCAACCATGGCTTTGGGAATCTTCCCAAATGTAATGACTGCAACAGTGAAACACGAAGAACATAGTACAGTTGTGTACACTTACCATAAATGTAGATGTTCAGGTGTATTCACTGTTGCAGTCCTGGTTACCCTCCCTCCAGCCCCCTGTTTTTTCTCTGACTATACCTCTACTTTCTGTTCCTATGCTTAAAAGCCTTTTTGGTGTATTTGCTTTTGATTGGAGGTATATTGCTGTATTTTAAGATTATATTTTGTCCCCATTTGGGGGGCACCTGACATCTGAGGCAAGAAAAACTGAGGTAATGACATTGGCTGCATGTTTATACCCCTGATGACCTGACGTCATGGAAAAAGGGACAGCAACCGACGCAGGACCCAAGACTTTGTTAATCAGGCTGACTGAGGGCAACCTGCCAGCAGATTACCCAAATGTAATGACTGCAACAGTGAATACACTCGAACATCTACATTTATGGTAAGTGTACACAACTGTACTTTCTCCATTCTGCAGGAACAAAGCCTGTGGATAGGCTATTATTGAAAGGGGTACTTAGTGGTGATGCTAGTTCATTTTTTAGCCTGTTTATAAGACAGCCTGAGATGTCATCTGGTCCCATAGAGGCTGTTTTTTGAGGACCTGCTCTTTAGATATGTAGGTTAGGAGGGGGGAGTTTGGGGGAAGGTTTGTGATAAGTTAGGAGAGATAAGGGAGTGGAATTTTCACTAAACCTATCTGCTAGCAGGTTTGCTATCTCTCTGGCGTCAGTGTGTGTGATACCATTGGCCACTAGTTCTGCACAGACTTGGGGTCCTACCTTTTAGGCTATGTACGTAGCTGTAAAAGGCCTTATGGTTATCTTTGGTGGCTGTACTTGCTGAGTTTCTCTCAAAGGAGCCCTTGGAGGATTTGACAAGTTTTCTTATTTGCTTGTTGAGGCTAAGGAGGGTACTTTTCCATGGTTGGGGTCTTGCCTTTGTTTTCTTGGACAGCAGCTTTTTTGTGTTTATTGTAAAATGTGTTGCTGTTGGATGTCCACCATATCAGCTTATTTTTACTTGGGGGTCTGGGTTTGATTCTTTCTGGTCTTGCTAAGTTTATATACTTATGCAAGTGATTGTACGGGGCTTTAGTGTAAGCTTCAGTGTAGTTACCACTTCCAATTTGGGGTGGGGCTTGAAATGCATTTATACCTTCATCTAGGAGGATATAGTTTGCCTTGGTGAAGTTTTTTAGTCTGATTTCACCCTTTGTGAGTTCTGATGTTAATGTCAGTTTGAAGGTGACTGATATGTGGTCAGTTTTAACTAATGAGAGTCTGACAGTTGCAGCAGTGCATTTGTTTGACATGTTGGTGAGGACCAGATCTAGAATGTTTGTTTCTCTCGGTGGGGTATAGACAATTTTCTTCAGGGCATTTGAATTAAGGAAGTCGAGGAACTTTTGCACTAGCAAGTTAGAGCTAGAGTAGGTTTCCCAGTTGATGGTGGGATAATTGAAATGCCCCATAACCGGTGTGTTTGGTAAAATTGGATTGTCTCCAGTTTGGTCAAGTAGGCTTCATGGACATTGTGACCCATGAAGAGGGATCTATAACCGGCTATGACTTGCATGGGGGGTCCTACCACTATAACATGGACTTGGAGTAACTCCATGGAATTGTCCAGTCTTACTAGATGGGAGGTGAATTTATTTCTAATGTAAATTAAAACACTATCTCTTTTTTTGGTTTTCTGGCCTAGAGGTGCTTGGTGCAAATTGTCTCTGGCAAAACAGTGGGGTTTGTCAATCATGGCTTCCTAGGCTGACAGGAACTGGATCCTCTTTGAATGACACCAAAAACTAAGCCAGTTATTGAAATCAATCATTTTTGTTTATACTGTGGCATCATTGTAAGTGAGGGTAGTATGCTGCTGAAAGCTAAGGACAAACCTGCCTGAAACACATTCTCAGAGAGCTCAACCATGTCTCTACATATAGTTCAGTGAGGTGCATCTCAGGTCGTTCATACTAACATGAACTATGACAGAGTCATAATGGTATTTGCTGCTGAGATACCCGAGTGCATAGGTGGTCTGATTAATCCTTGCACCGGACAGGCGGCTGACCGTGACTTTTTCTTTGTCCCAACCTGGTGAGTAGGACATCCATGTGTCTCACTATTAAGTCTCCAGTGACAAGAAAATTTGCTTTTTGAGTGTTACGCCATACAAGCTTGGTGGGTGAGACACTGATGTTGGTATGTGTCATGTGTGCTGTGGGGATTGTGTTGTAGCACTCTTGTGTTTTGGAGGTCTCTGGCTTTTCAGTAAGTTTTTTCCTAGAGAACCTCCACATATGTACATGTTCATGTTTGTTGCATGCTGTCTTTGAGTAGTGATATGTGTACGAGTAGTACTATGTAAATATGTAGTGGTGGGTGAGTTGGCAACCTTTTCTGTGTTCCTGTTTTGAGTGAGAGAGCATGGATCCAAGATTCTTGGTATAGCTACATCTTTTGTACTCTGTACTAGAGTGAGTTACTACTAGAGGGTTGTCTGTGTACATGAGGCAATTGCTACACTGCCTCAGGAGCCCCAAGACAACAAGGTTGGCAGGAGAAACAAGGTAGTCCAACTGTCCATAATGCTAGGTCGAACACTGTTGTTACTAGGGGTGGCCTTTTAGAATCGATCACAGAGGAGCTGAGTGGATAGAGACTGCTGCCTGGGTTTTAGGGTAAAATTAAGATTAACTGTCCGGCTTTGATGCAGAGTTGTATGGCAGTGCGCGGTGCTGCTCTATACCCAAACAAGCAGAAACCTGCTCAAAAGCAGGGCCTAAATACCAGAAGCTAAAAACTTGAAAAAAAAACTTTAAAAATATTCAAAAGGACAAATGAGGATGCTTATTCCAAGCCCTAGACTGGTCTCCCTTTACCAGACAGGCCCCAGTCAGCACAATCCTCTCACTAAAGTGCAGTTAGGCCCCTTCGAATGCAAGATGGCGTGGAAAACATGCTCAGCACAAGTAAAGCACTACAGAAAGACCCAGAAGCAGCAAGCCTATATCTGGACTATGCTACAGCTACTAGCCGCTGTAGTTTCAGCGGGAAATACTGGAGAATGTTTAACACAGCAGAAAAACAGCAGTGAAACACGCACATACAAAATCAGCAAGAAGGCTCTAAAGAATGTTGTAAGCAGCTAACATACCAGTTAGTTAAACACTGCTTAGTGGGAAAACCAGAACAAGCAAAACAGATTTTAAAATACCAGTAAATACTTAACAGTGAAAATAGCATAAAAAGTTTTGTAAACAGTGAAAACAGCAATAAAATGTGATTTAACAGGCATAGTAATGGTGGTGCTGTGGTAGCGTTGTCGCCTCACAGTAAGACACTGTCCAGTTCGATTCTCAGCTAGAGCATCTTCTGTGTGGAGACGTGCGTGAATGAGCGTGCCTTCGTTGAAGGTTGTGCGTCAGGCCTGGCAAGCCGGTATGTAAAATTCAACTGCCAATCATTAGCGGACCGGAGTTCCGCTGTGGCGACCCCTAACCGGGAAAAGCCGAAAGACACAAAGTAATACAGACAATTGCAGTAGATCCTTGCAGTACACAGTAAATAAATACAGTATAAAAGTAGGTGGCAGGCAATAAAAATGCAGTAAATAGCATAAAATAGCAAAAAAAAAAAAAAAAAAAAAGGGCAACTTGGGGTTTTTGGAAGCTCAGAAGCCATTAGTCATCTGATATCTCAGGTCAGAGTTGTGGCTGGTAGCCCACCTCAGTTCAGCTTGGTACAAACAAGCAAACAGAATGTATACCAGCAGTAACATGCATTATAATTAATTATAACAGTCAAATACCAGAATAGCTGCTAGACAATGGAGTGCAAGTGGCCTTGCAGGTAGAGAAAAAAAGCAGCGGGTATTGAACTACAACAAGAAATGTATGGTGCAAATTGTCATGTTGCAGGAGATGCATTTGGATAGAAATAAACTAATGAGTTTGTTAAAAAGATTTCAGGACAAGTATTCAGCACAATATCACTTAAAAAGTAAAAGGGTTGTTAACTTTGATGGGAAGAGATGCTTTCCTTGTGGTAGATGGGGTGGGGAAACAGTAATGAAAGATTTGTGGTAGTAAGGGGATTTTGGCAAGGAAAGAGACTTATCTTTGCTGGACACTTATAGTCCTCCTATAACTGCAGTTGTGTTTAAAGGTATTATTGGGGAAATAAGTTTCCAGCTGGGCGTTTTGTTTCTAGATGACTGAAATTTATTTTGCAGCATTGAAGATGTGTCTGGAGGCCTTAAAAGGGAAATTCAGTCTAAGTAAGGTAGATGTTTAATAAATTATGCGGAAGTGTTTGGGAGGAAGACATTATTTCATGAACAGCAATTAAGAGGGAATTTCTATTTTCTTCTCCGAAATACAGTAACTGGGTTCAGCTGAACAGAAAAATATCTCAAAGATGCATTTGGCTGAACGTATCAAGATCCATCCAGCAAAATTTGACTATGCAGCCATAAGAGTTATAGGAATCATAGGAAATACAAGACTATTAGACCAGAGGCCATGTGCATCTTGCCAGTAACCACTTCAGGCTTTACCAGTCTTTTCAAGGAAAGTCATTGACATTTCCACATGCATTTATTAAAAGAGGAGAAATTAAAGAACGGGCAATAAAGTAAAATTCAAGCATTATTAAGACAAGCCAAAATCATTGCAAAGGGTCTGGCTAGTGCTTGTGAAAAAACAAAGGTGGATTTTAAAGGTATAGTGAATTTAAGATAGATATTTGGGAGAAAAGTAAAAACATTTAAAAGTTTTAGGGAAGGTTACAGTTTTGCAGAAGAGGAGGAAGCTTGCAGATCAAGCAAATGAACACTTGAATACTAAGAACAAAATAAAGGAGAAGTTAGATAATATTTCAGGAAACCTGCAGTTAAATGGATATTTTTGACAGTAATATCAGAGCACAGAAATGTGTAGCGCACAAATTAAGACAATAGAAGTAAGAAATTGCTGACAAAGCTTGGGGGGGGGGGGGGGCACCAAGTGACAAGTAGGTTAACTAGGAATTCAGAACAGATAATGGAGATATTTTGCCATTATGATGAAAATCCAAGTAGAGTAATAAGAAGAGAGATGCTTGGAAGCTTTTTGCAAACGATATTCCATAGCTTGGTAAAGTGGAAGCTCAACAATTAACAGTTATGGTAAAGGACAAGTTAAAAATATGTAATGTTTAATCAGCCAACAGGAAGTCTCCAATAATAGATGTAATTCCCATAGAAATTTGGAAGTTCGGAAGGAGGTGGCTACTCAGGATTTGGAAGGCACTGTTTAATAATGTCTTACAAGGTGGGGGAAATAGTAAATCATGGCTGTGGTGGTATTATCAAAGGAAGGCAAGAATCTTTGCAGAGTCTGCATCGTATAGACAAATTTCAATTCTAAATCATAATTAGAAATTGTTAATTTACCTAAGAGTGGGAAAATATTACCAGGGTTGTTGGATATGGATCAGTGTGGATTTGTGCAAGGGAAACTAACATTTGATAGTATTAATAGAACTATGATGATTCAGAGGAAATTAGAGTATAAAAAGTGAAAACAGACGTGTTGTTGTTGAGTTTGGATGCTGAGATTTCATACGTAGGGCAGTATATTAGCATCTGCATTTCCATATAGTTAGTAAGGAGAATATGAGCTGGATCAGAGGTAAAATTAGGAGTTCTTTCTGACAAGGTAAGTTTCCACAGAGGGACCAGACAGAGTTGTCCCCTTTTTCCTCTCTTTTGTTTGCTATATACTTGGAACCTTTAGCTTAAAAGATAAAGGACTATCAAATTTTAGAAATATAGTTAGTATGGTAGCCAAGGAAAAATAGCTTTGGTTGTGGGTATCATCTTGTACTTGACAAATACTGAATCTAACATTAGGGTGTTGTGAGATATTTTAAGACAATTACAAGTATTTCCAGAGTATAAAGAAAATGGAAGGTAAAGCAAAACTTTAACAGTAGATTGTGTCCCTGCCCATAAATTAGTTCAACAACATCCATGTTTTTGGAGACTTGAAAAGATGAAATATATAGGCATATTGACTAAAATGCTCTCTGCTGTGGCAGCACACCAGTCTGAAAAATTATTAAAAAGTAAGAGAATGGAAACTAACAGACATGGACAGTAAAATCCTGTCAGTATTTTTTTTTCGGTCCTGCAGATAAATCAGGCATACTTTTTATCAACCTGAGGAAGTGTTGTGGATGATTAATAAAAAGTTGATGAAGTTTATTTGGAAAGGGAAGAATACGAGTAAAATGGGGTAAGCTGATTCTTCTTATTGAACAGGATAGTTTTGAGTTATCTGATTTATAGCTGCACAGTTGAGAGTTTCAGAAGTAGAATACGCAAATGGCTGTAGTTCAGTGGGGAAAGGTTATCATTAAACATTTAAGCAACGTGGAAGTAGGAGGGATGCATAGAGATTAGGATTTTGGAAGCAAATCTTTAAGATGAATAGAAGTAATTATACAGAGTATTATGCATACATACGTACATGTGTGTGTAGTGGTCAATAGCATTATAAAGACTAAGCCAGTGAGGTAGTGGTGAAAAGGAAATGTTAAGTTGTTTATCTCACCTTCGTTCTTGCTGTTTGGGTTCGGAGCTGATCCTCTGCTCCGACTCGGCCATCTTCTATAGCTTGAGAGCTATTTACTGGCTCAAGGCTACCCCATATCCCAGAATGTCCAGCGACAGCTACCCAGATCTCGTTTGCCGCTTCAGCTGTGAGGTTGCTTCCTTACTGGCTCAGGCTTAGTATAATCTTTTTGCTATTATATATTGTTTTTCTTGAAAGTTTGTCAGGTAATTGTCTATTTTGTATATAGATAATATTCCTTTATCCCTTTTTTTGCGTCTTGTGTATTTTAGCTTTGTTGGCCGTCGCTCCATGACTCTCAGGCCTTCTGTTCCCTTGAACTCATTTAAATTAGAGAGTCGCCCCCCAGGATAGCTGTTTAAATTAGAGGCTTTCCTTCCTTTCTTCAACTGTAAAAAAAAAAAAAAAAAAAACTCTTATTTGTTCTTGTTTTTTTTATAGTATAGCTTTTCATTATTTGTTGTGTTGTTGCTGTTACTATAATGTCTAAAGATACTAAGGTATCTGGCTTCAAAAAGTGTGACTCATGCTGTCAGAAAATGTCTCTGACAGATGGGCACACTAGTTATGTTTATTGTTTGGGCGCTGTTCACCTGCAGGACTCCTGTTCTATATGTCATGTTTTTAGTCCAAGGGTCCTGCAGGAGCGCAAAAACAAATGAATCCTTCAAGGATTATTGAAGCCTCAGGATTCTCTGGCTAAAAGTACTCAGCCAGCAAAATCCCCTAATTCTGTCAAGCCGTCGGCTCCACCTTCGGAGTCGACTCCTTTACTTGACCAACCAAGTATGTCGGTACCAGCTGGCACTGACAAGACAACTCCTCAGTCGGCTCCATCTGCTACTTCGGAGCCATAAGAGACTGAGATCGCCATCCTTGGAGTCCATCCACTCTGCTCCACAGTCACCTTTATTACAGAGTGAACGTAGCCATCATTCTTCCCACTCCTCTCGATCCTCTAGATTATCAGATCATGATGTGGAGAGAGTATTAAGTAGGTTGCTTAAGTCACAGGCACTGGGAAAAATTCTGTCCAGCCCACCTCAACAGGTATCCGCTCCAACTGCCTCTATTTCTATTCCTCCTCCGACTACATTTAGCTCGGAGCCGGAGACCATGGATCTGCAAGCAGTAGAACCGTCGGCGCCAATCATCATTTCTCCTTCATTTCCGACGCCTGCTCAGATTACCTCGGTTGTACCGTCTATCAAGGGATCTGGGCGCCAAGGTTCTCTCAGCTCCGGGGGGGGGGGGAGTGGCATCGGACCATTGTCCGATCCCGTTCTCCCCCTCGGAGCTTCAGTGCAGGTGAGCTCGGCTCCAACATCGGCCTCAGAGCCGTCATCCTCGATGTGGAGAAAGACACCTGTTTCTTCTGAGCCGGAGCTTTCTCTGCCTAGAGGTCGGGATGCCTTCGAGGTCATGTGGAGTGTGCTGTCCCCCGAGACAGCTCTACTGCCAGCTCCATCGGCTCCCCCCCCCCCGTGGTGTCTTTGCCAACCTCTACTCCTCCTCCTCCAGACCCCAAGCGTAGGGAACCTATGCCCCAGGACGTCCCATTGGGTGATCCCTCTTCTTCTGAAGCCACCCCTGATTACTCAGAGGAGCCTCCCCAGAAGAAGTGCAAGAGGAAGCACATAGACTCCCCTGAGTCTGTTACTTCCGATACAGACATGGATGAATCAGAAGGGTCCCCAAGGTCTCCCTCTGAAGATGTTTCCTTTTCAGACATCCTTGAAATGCTAAGGCAGAGGAGGGACTAGACTTCCCTAGCCCCTACCGAGGACGAGTCTGTATACCTGGACGCATTCAGTTCCCAACCTCCACCTCCTGGGTATCTCCTCCTTTTGATCCGCTCATGTCTGTAGTGGCTTGAAAGGCTTGGTTAACTCCAGATTCTGTGGAACCTACTCCGAGGAGACCAAATAAATTTATTGCAGTCCTCCAGGACAAGCAGTTCCTCTCCAAAGGTGTGCCCGTTGATGCCATGGTGGTAGCAACAGCCACCAAGAAAGTGTTAGCAGAGACCTCTTCATTTGTTCATCCTCTGAACCGAGAGTCTCGGACGATGGACAGATATGGAAAGCGAATGTTTGCTTCAGCGACCTTTTCAATGAGGTCCCTGAATTATCTATGCCATTTTACACGTCTTCAAAGGGATCTCCTGAAAGAGCTTGGAGATGCCCTTCAAGATCCTACAGCTGAGGGAGCACCTGCCAAAGTAGCTTCTCAGCTTGCGACTCTTAATTCCATAGTTAACGCCTCCATGAGGCTGATTTCATATGCAGCCGATGGAGCAAGCAGAGCCGCAGGGACAGGTGTAGCTCTCGGGAGACGTGCTTGGATGCGGCTGTGTCAGTTTGCGGAACCCTTTCGAGAATCCTTCACCAATACTCCCTTTGATGGATCTTTTCTCTTTGGGCCTCAGATGCGACACGTTGACCAGGTGTGAGCAGGAAGGCAAGACTCTCTCTGCCGTGGGAGTCTGTTTTTCCACTCCTTCCAGACCTTATCCCAAGAGTCAGAAGAGCGGAAAGATGTGGTTCCGAAAATCCCAGGGACCCTTGCCTGACACACATGGTGATTTTTCCCCCAGAGGCAGAGGGGGAAACAACAACAACAGACGCCGCCCTCGTGGCAGAAGGGGACCGCAAAACCAGGGTGACAGAGAAACTTTCTCTGCCAAACACTTCCAGAATCCCTGAAGCGTTGCCCCGACTGCTCACCTCTGGAGGCAGTCTGGGGAAGACTTTCGCTGTACCCAAAAGCCTGGCAAACTATAACAAGAGACAGATGGGTACTATCCATCATATCCGGAGGTTACAAAATTCCTTTCCATCAATCCCCCATAGAGTCTAAAAAGCCCATCCCAGATGTCCCACCCAATCTAAGGGATCAAGCAGTCACAGAAGTTTCAAGACTGCTAGGAAAAAAGAGCCATTCAAGAAGTCCCCGCAGACCAACTAAGATCCGGAACTTACTCAAGATTCTTTTTAGTACCAAAAAAGACAGGGGACTGGAGACCAATACTGGCTCTCGGCAGATTGAACAAATCTGTACAAAAAGAAATGTTCCGGATGGTGACACTGCAGTCCATTTTCCCTTTTCTGGGTCAGGACAATTGGATGTACTCCATAGATCTTCAGGACGCGTACTACCATATCAAGATGGACAGATGCTCCAGGAGATTTCTTCGCTTCCGGGTAGGGGCTAGTTATTACCAGTTCAGAGCTCTGCCCTTTGGTCTCCCCTCAGCCCCCAGGGTGTTCACCAAGTGTATGGCAGTAGTCACGGCTCACCTGAGGCGTCAAAGATTCCATGTGTTTCCCTATCTAGACGACTGGCTCCTGACTGCTACCACCAGGCATCAATTCTTAGAGGCACGGGATTATACAATCACATCATGCACTCAACTAGGCATTACAGTAAATTTTGAAAAATCTACCTTGTTGCCCTGTCAGTCTATTACATACATTGGAGCAGAATTAAACACAAAAGAAATGTTTGCAAGATTACCACAGGAAAGAGTTTCCACTATTCGTCAACAAGTGTTAATTCTAATGCAGAGCAAAATGGTTCAAGTCAGACATGTCCTGCAAGCTCTAGGCTCCATGGCAGCTGCAATCCTTCTTGTCCCATTAGCGCGTTTCCACATGAGAATCCTTCAGTGGCTTCTTTTCACGCAGTGGTCTTTCCAGGAACTACCCATGTCTCACATGATCCTGATCACAGAAACATGCAAAAGCCACCTTTCTTGGTGTATGGTCTCCCCATTAGTAATTCAGGGCAGACCCTTCATACAACCCCCTCCAGTAGCCACAGTGACCATGGACGCCTCCCTGATAGGGTGTTGGGGGCATTATCTTGGCAGGACAGTCCAAGGCACTTGGCAATCTCACGTGTACCATCTGCATATCAATATCCTAGAAATGAGAGTGGTTCTCCTAGTGTTGCAAGCCGTTCAAGACTCTCTTCCTTCTGGGATCATTGCAATCCAAATGGACAACATGTCAGTGGTGTGTGGTACATCAACAAACAGGGCGGGACCAGGTCTTGCCCCTTGTGTCGAGAAGCACTCAGACTGTGGCAATGGACGATTTCCTCCCAACGTTTTCTGGTAGCAACGCACATCCCTAGGAAATCCAACGTTATAGCAGACAGGCTCAGCAGAGCTATCCTCATGCCTCATGAGGGGTCTCTGAATCAGGAAGTTGCGGATCTCATCTTCCGCAAATGGGGACAGCCTTGCTGCAACCTATTTGCCACTCCTCTCAACAACAAATGCAGCAGCTACTTCTCCCTTCTTCCTCTTCCAGGTCATGTACCCAGAGATGCCCTAGTCCACGATTGGCCTTAGGGACTCCTTTACGCTTTTCCCCTAATTCCAAGACTCCTACAGAAAGCAAAATCGTTGGGTTGCAAAATGATCCTTATTACCCCATACTGGCCTCGGCAAATATGGTTCCCGTTCCTACACCTCCACCTTCTGGATCAGCCGTGGATTCTGGACCCGGTTCCAGATCTTCTGATTCACCAATCAGGCGGGGTTGCACCAATCCCTTCAAACTCTCCAGCTCACAGCTTGGTTACTCCACTTTCAACCTTAGCCAGGCTTTTCAATATCTCCCCAGCAGTCCGTGATATTATTGTTTCCTCAAATAAGTCTACTACCAGGAAAATGTATGCTAGTAAAGGGAAACGTTTTTCTTAGTGGGCAGAATCTAGAAATTTGGATCCTTTCTCAGCCCCAATCCATGAAATTCTTGAATTTCAAAACACAGCTTTTTCAGTCTGGTGCGGCTTCCGCCACCATTAGAGTTACGACTAGCTGCCATTTCTAATTTTCTTATCGGTATGTTTAATTCTAGCATAATGTCTCATAAGCTCCGCAAAGCCTTTATGAAAGGAGCATCTCTTCGTAGACCCACAGTTAGAGATCCCTCCCCCTCCTTGGGATCTCAATTTAGTTTTAGCCTCCTTAATTTTGCCATCCTTTGAACCGGCAGCATCATGCTCTTTAAAATTTCTTTCTTGGAACACACTTTTTCTGGTTGCTATCACTTAAGCTAGACGTGTCTCAGAACATCAAGCACTGTGTGTTCATCCTACTTACCTGGTGTTTCACAAGGACAGAGTTTCTCTGAGGACCAATCCATCCTTTATTCCTAAAGTCTGCTCAGAGAACAATTTAAATCAATCCATAGATCTCCCAGTTTTCTTTCCTAATCACAGCAACAAGGCAGAATACAAGCTTCACCAATTGGATGTACACAGACAATTGCGTTTTTACCTCCATAGAACTAAGGAACTAAGAAAATCAGACCAGTTATTTCTTTCTTATGCTTTCAACAAGCAAGGCCTTCCAGTTTCTAAAGTGACCTTATCCAGATGGTTATCTGATACTTTTGCCTTTATTTATCAGTTACGAAATAAAGAACTACCAGCTAAACCAAAAGGTCATTCCACTAAAGCATAAGCCACCTCTGTAGCGTTTCAGTCTAGGTTGCCCATAGACTCAATCTGTGCAGCTGCCACTTGGGCAAACCCCCACACTTTTTTCTCTCATTACAAGGTAGATATAGTCTCCCAGAGCAGAGCTTCCTTGGGTTCTACTGTTCTGAAGAGTTTGTTCCAATGAGCCACCTGGGATTTTAGGTGCTAGGGACACTGTCCCAAACAGCAAGAATGAAGGCGAGATAGACAACTTAACATAAAGAAGTTATGTACCTACCATAATGTTCCATGTTAGTTGTCTTCATCTCGCCTTACTTCTTTCGTCCCTCCCTCCTTCCCCCTTTCTAAAGGATTGTGAGGAGTTCCCTTTTGTTTTCACTGGCTGAGCATCTTTTATTACTTCACATGCCAGGTAAATCTATAACTCTCTCCTTGTTTAGGTGTATTGGACAACCAGTTTTAGTAACTGGTTACTCTGTTGATGTCTAGTGTGCGCTATCACAAATGAGATCTGGGTAGCTGTCGCTGGACATTCTGGGATAAGGGGTAGCCTTGAGCCAGTAAATAGCTCTCGAGCTATAGAAGATGGCCGAGTCGGAGCCGAGGATCGGCTCTGAACCCAAACAGCAAGAAGGAAGGCGAGATGAAGACAACTAACATATGGAACGTTATGGTAAGTACATAACTTCTTTATCTTGCCAATAAGAATATGTATAACTTAAGTATGTAAAACAGGCAAGAGATGGCAGGAATTATTTGGAGAAAACTAAGAGTGAAAGACTAGTCCTAGTAGGGTATTTAGTGGACCCATGAACGAAGATGCTATTAAGAAACAGAGAAAACAGTAAGGCATATAAAATGCTGTACAATAATTCCAAAACCAGAGTAGATTAGAAAAGATTGGGAAGGAAGATTAGAATGGCAAATTACAAAAGAGCAGTGGGAGGAAAATTGTAAGGATCCTAAGTATCCTGCAGAGTCTAGACGTTATAAAATGTTTGAATGGAAATGTTTACACATGTACTTTTATACTACAAGTAGGCTTTGGAGGATTTTCCCTCAAGTGGAGATCCGATGTTAGAGATGTGAAGAGTAGGAAAGAGAAAAAACACTTTCTGAGATGAGTTGGAATTTAAGGACTTCCTAGATTGCAAAACGACAAAGGATTCAGCTCCCAAAAAGTTTATTGTATGTCTTGTCTTAGCGCCTCAGCCATTACAGCCTTCAAAGAGTACAAAATTATCAAAAAACACTCCCCTATTTATACATCAAACAATCATGATTGTTATTTTAAGTGAATCAAATGATTGTTTGATGTATAAATAGGGGAGTGTTTTTTGATAATTTTGTACTCTTTGAAGGCTGTAATGGCCGAGGCACTAAGACAAGACATACAACAATAAACTTTTTGGGAGCTGAATCCTTTGTTGTTTTGGAGTATTTACTGGTTTTGCTGCTTTGCTGCTGTTATTTATGGACTTCCTAGATTGTCCTGTCAAAGTTGGTGGAGCACAACTTAATTACTGGGTTGGGTTCTTGGTTTAGAATTGTCACGATATAGTAAGGCTTATAAATTTAATGTCACTAGTAATCCAGAAAAGCAATTACATGAACATGGAAATCAAAGGTTTATCTATCTGTAAGTGAAGTACTGATCACTGTAAAGGAAATAATGCTAATGTTGATCATCCAAAGATGAAGTAATTTTCATAAGAGCAAATGGTGCATTTAGGAACAATATCTACAAAGTATTACTCAAACAGTTGATTTAAGTCTTGTTGGTAGGATTTGAAAAGTATGAGTATGTTCTAATGCAAAAAACTGAACAACCAAAACTAAATAAGTCTACAAGTGAATAGTGAAGCTAGGAACCACTGAGGACACAATCCAATAATCCAAGACACTTTTTGATTTACTGCTTTCGTCAAGGTGAAAGACTTCATCAGAATAGCAATGTTTGCTAAACCACATCTTTAAATAACCCACCCCCAACTCACACTGGTTAAAAGAAAAACATCACTTTCTCCAAAGAATAAACAGTAAAAAAATGTTTTAAATATTTTAAAATATTTGGTATACTTGTGATAACAAAATGATTGCACATTCCTGATAAAAAAAATACTTGCACATTACAAAAACAGCATAGATTTCAGTTTAAGTACTGAATTAATAGATACTCTGTCATTGAGTCCAGGTGCCAGACAGGCATTTGTTCTAATCTGCCACTTAAGCTCCATGAACTTTAGAAATTCATCCAAGGGACCCCCCCGACGACCCAAATCAACTTGGTCGATGCTGAAAAATTTGAAAGCATGCAGTGAGTGAAGGCTGATGTGCCTGTACAGTGCATTGTTTTTGTTCCTATGTTTAATATTGTATGTATGCTGGTAAATTCTTTGTCTCGGTGCCCTGATTGTTTTTCCTACATAGTAGGCGTTGCAAGAATCACATAATGCGACATAAGCAACTCCTTTGATGTAACAATAATATTTCCTACGTGTAGTGACGTACCCATAATTTTTTATTTTAATTTTGTTTGTGTCAGTCATATACAGGCACTGTGGGCACCTACCACATGTGTAACTGCCACCCTGATCTGGTTTAATGTTGCATCTTTCCAATAACCCTTTCAGGGAAGTTTCCTTTTTATAGACAATCTGCGGTCTCTTGCCCAGTTTATTGTGGGCATCAATGTCCAAACTAAAAAATTGCCCAGAGCTTCACCACAATCTCTTTGTCATAAAAATTGACATTAAAAGTCAAAGTAAGTGCCGTACTAAATGTCAGATTTCTCCTTATGTGAAGGCCCACTCAACCCATGAAATAATAGAGGGCTAAAGTTACCAAATTCTCTCTTGGTAATAACTTTGTCCGCTATACTGCTGATAAAGTTTTCAGGATACCCTCTCTTAACATGTTCTTCAATACCCCACATTCTCTTAAAAAGTCATCAAGTTGTTAAACCATCCTGGCTAACCTGATGTACTGCTCTTTGACCAGTGCCTTCTTTTGATGTACAGGATGCTAACTAGAAAAGTGCAACAATGAGTTGGAATGTGTTGGCTTGCAAAATAAATGGGAGGTAAAACCCTTCATGGCATAGTTCTTCTGCACAGTCACATCACGATAGTTCAAAATATCCTTGTCCTTGTTCATAGTGAACCTCAAAAAATTGGTGGTCCCATTAATGAAGGTGAAAAACCTATTCAGGTCATTTTCACTTCCTTTTGAAAAAAGGACAATGTCTTCCAGGTAGCGCCCATAGAGTGCCCAGAGGTCACTGAACTCGGAGTTCATAATGAACATATCCTCCCATTGTGCCAATACAATGTTGGCAAATGTTGGTGCACAGCACGCACCCATAGTGACACCGGTTCTTTGTTTAAACAGGTGTCCCTCAAAGCTGATAAAGTTCTCCAGGACAAGCTCCATACATGCCCGAGTGGTCAGAATAGTCCCATGGTCAAAATATGTCTTCATACACAGATAATCATAAAGCCATTTGAGCCCTACGTTATGGGAATACCAAGAAAAAGCCACACACATCAATTGTGACATATATCAGGTCTTCGTCAAACATTTCAGGTTTAATTTTTCGTAGAAAATCCCAAGAATCTCTAATAATGGATTCCCTCCCATCCAGTACAAGTTTGACCTTATTGTCAACATATTTCGCTAGGAAAAACATCTTGGAGGCCTTAGAATCCACTGTAGGGTGAAGGGGGGGGGGGGTGTTAGTGATGGACTTGTGTATTTTAGGAATCCCGTATATTGTTGGGATCCTAGGAAGCTTTATATACAGGTACTCGTGTGTCTGCAGCAATATCTGACCATTAAGTAGCAGCTGTTCAATATGTAAGTCAATGTTTCTGTAAGCGTATTCAGTTCATTGCGAGGGACTTCTACATATGTATCATTGTATAAAAGCTCCAACATCCTGCTGTTGTAATCATAAAGACCCATCACTTCTAATCCCCCACCTTTGTCCAGTTTCATAAATCTGGTCTCTCTACAGTCCAAAATGTCCTGTAGGACCACTGCCTCACGTGTAGTCAAGTTGTGATGTATATTAGGATTCCTATACTGTACCAGCCCCCTGATTTCTTTGTCACATAACATCTCAAATGTTTGTACTGTGGGGTGTGTAGGGGGCATAAAAGGTACTAGGTCTACATAGTGTTACTTGGTTCAAGGCCAGGTTACCTGAAGAAAAATGTAGTGCTAAGTTCAACTTCCTAGTGTATAACTTAAGTTATATAATAGTGTCGACAATATTGAAATTAGCAGGGACAAAATTCAGCCCTTTAGAAAAAAATTCAGCCCATTCAACAGTGACCATTGTCTGACTGTAGTTATAAATACTAAAATCATCAGCCAAATTCTTAATAGTGCAATCAACATTATCAAATTCTCCACTGAGGGTCATTGCCTCCGGTAGTTGTTCCGTCTCCCCCTCCATTGACCCTGATAGCTGTTCTGATAGTTGTTTTGGCCATATCTCCCATTGCCTTGTCTCTCCTGCCTCTGATTCATCAATCGTTCTGCCCTCTTCAGAGGTGGAGGGTCTAAGGGGGAATCAGTACATGTATTACTAGATTCAGAATTGTCAGCATTGTATTCCTCATACCTGTCATCCCACCTCCCTTGTTGACCCTGTGGGGGCGAGTCTGGGTATGCTCTCCCTGCCTCATAGTCACCCAGGTCCCTTAGTAGTTTATTTTCCTTGCTTGTTTTTAACTCACACAGCTCTTTTTCTACATTACTAAAAACCTTGTAAAAATCAGCTTGTTTGTATTCAAACAGTAAGTAATTTTTAATACCATTGTCCAGCTTCTCTGTCTCTTACTAACATTGCCATTTTCCAGTTATTGTCACCAACCAAAATATGTAACACTTCACAACCCTGCTTATTAAAAAACAATTAAGTCTTTGTATAATTGTGAGCCCTTTACCAGTCCTGTAGGGTATTTCCACATTCGGAGCCCTTTGGGAATCTGTTCACGTTTGATACACTCCAGTAAATACTCCTCCTCCAACTGCAGCTTCTTGCATTTGGTCAGCAGTTCCTTAAATTGACGAAATTGCTGTTCTAAACTGCCGACAGCATTAGAAGAGTTTGCACCATGTTTTTCAAGCTGGACTCAAGTTTTTTAGCCACTGCTCAACCAAAAATGCTGTCGTGGCATCACCCAAAGGTCCCTGACTGTTGCAGGGTTGAGAAACGGCTCCAAACACATTGTTTTTGAGAAAAAAGACAAAGATTCTGCCTGCTGTTATCAAGGAAACAAACCCTTTGAGCTGGGGTGATGTCAAACTGATCAGAGCTTTGTTTACCAGTGATATTTCCACTTGCTAAACAGTCTGATCCATTTTTGTTTAGTAAAAAGTCAGCTTTCTTAGTTAAATCAGTCACAGTGTTTGCAAGTGAAGAAATAAGACTTCAAAATGGCTTGTAAATCGGCGCCCTCAGTACTCCCAGGCTGTTCACTGTCATCCATTGTAAAACCAAACCAAAAAACAGAACAACCAAAACTAAATAAGTCCACAGATGAATAGTGAAGCTAGGAACCACAGAGGACACAATCCAATAATCCAAGACACTTTTTATTGATTTAGTGCTTTCGTCAAGGTGAAAGACTTCATCAGAATAGCAATGTTTGCTAAAACACATCTTTAAATAACCCACCCCCAACTCACACTGGTTAAAAGAAAAACATCACTTCCTCCAAAGAATAAACATCACTTCCGCCAAAGAATAGACATCACTTCCGCCAAAGAATAGACATCACTTCCGCCAAAGAATAGACATCACTTCCTCCAAAGAATAAACAGTAAGAAAAACTTTTTAAAATATTTTTAAAATATTTGGTATACTGCTGATAAAAAATGCTTGCACATAACAAAAACAGCATAGGTTGCACATTCCTGATAAAAAATACTTGCACATTACAAAAAAACAGCATAGGTTTCAGTTTTAAGTACTGAACTAATACAGACTGTCATTGAGTCCAGTAGCTTGACAGGCATTTGCTGTAATGCCACTTAAGCTCCATGAACTCTAAAAATTCATCCAAGGGACCCCCCCCCCCCCCGAGGACCCAAATGAACTTGATCAACGATGAAAAATTTGAAAGCATGCAGTGGGTGAAGGCTGATGTGCCTGTACAGTGCATTGTAGTTATTACTGAAAGAGAACTTTGTAACTTTAGCACACTATTATTTCATGGGTTGAGTGGGCCTTCGCATAAGGAGAAATCTGACATATTTAGTAGGGCACTTACTTTGCCTTTTAATGTCAGTTTTTACGACCTCAAAGAGATTGTGGTGAAGCACTGGGCAATTTTTAGTTTGGACATTGATGTCCACAATAAACTGGGCAAGAGGCTGCAGATTGTCTATAAAAAGGAAACTTCCCTGAAAGGGTAGTGGAAAGATGCAACATTAAACCAAATCAGGGTGGCAGTTACAGATGTGGTAGGTGCCCGCATTGCCCGTATATGACTGACACAAACAAAATTAAAATCAAAAATTATGGGTGTGTCACTACACTTAGGAAATATTATTGTTACTCCAAAAGAGTTTTGTCCCATTATGTGATTCTTGCGATGCCTACTATGTAGGAAAAACAATCAGGGCACTGAGACTAAGAATTTACCAGCATGCATATGATATTAAACATAAGAGCAAAAACAATGCACTGTAAAGGCACATTAGCCTTCACCCACTGCTTGCTTTCAAATTTTTCGTTGTCGACCAAGTTGATTTGGGTCGTCAGGGGGTCCCTTGGATGAATTTGTAGAGTTCATGGAGCTTAAGTGGCAGATTACAACAAATGCCTGTCAGGCTCCTGGACTCAATGACAGAATCTCTATTAGTTCAGTACCTAAACTAAAATCTATACTGTTTTTGTAATGTGCAAGTATTTTTTATCAGGAATGTGCAATCTATGTTGTTTTTATGCGCAAACATTTTTTATCAGCAGTATACCAAATATTTTAAAAATATTTTAAAATGTTTTTCTTGCTGTTTATTCTTTGCAGGCAGTGATAATTATTTTTTGGAGGAAGTGATGTTTTTCTTTTAACCAGTGTGAGTTGGGGGTGGGTTATTTAAAGATGTGTTTTAGCAAACATTGCTATTCTGATGAAGTCTTTCACCTTGACAAAAGCACTAAATCAATAAATAGTGTCTTGGATTATTGGATTGTGTCCTCTGTGGTTCCTAGGTTCACTATTCATCTGTGGACTTGTATTGTAATGCAGTGGAAGAAAAAAGTTATGATGGAAACTGTTAGTATAATACACATATATGATGGAAAGTTATTTTTATCATTGATATTAATGCATTTATGATCATATCACAAATTAATGTGATGTATGAAAAATGTTATGAAACTGATATGGATCAGTGTGGTTTTTATTGATAGGAGGAGGGAAACAATACCTTAATTACATTAGTAGTATGATGATCCTGAGGGAAGCAGACTGTAAAAAACAAAAAAAAAAAAAAACTACTGTTAGTGAGTTGTGATGCAGAGAAAGCATCTGGGATTTTATCTGCCTTTGCCAATTTTCGGTGAAGGGCCAGAGAAGAATGCTTCAGAAGAAGCATTTAAGATTCTCATAACAGAACAATTTTGAGTAGAGTAATGGTAGTGTTTATGTTCCCTATTAGAATAAAAAGGTTAATAAAGAGGGTTGGAGATGAGAATTAAGGTGGGAGGGCTCCTGTCCAGAGGAACCAGGCAAGGGTGTCTTCCCTCTGTTTCATGCTTTACATTCAAAGTCATTACTAAAGAAAGTGAGTCACATTGTTGTGGTATTCAAGGTAAGTTGACCTTATTTGTAGGTATTGTTTTGTACCTGATAAATCCATAAAAGGACATTTCAATGTTGCAGAACATTTTAAGCAGTACACAGACTTTTTTCAGGGTGTAAAATGAAGATACAATGAAAGTCATTGCAATAAACTATGCACCTACACTTGAAATGATTTGGCACTATCCATATTAATGTGGACATAAGAGCTCTGTTATGGCAGCTATGAAGTTATGTGGGAAGAGAATAAACAGTAGATAAAACAAACTGGAAAGTCTTGATTATGGCTATTAAGAGACAAGGAGCAAAAATGTTTAATCCCTTTTTTTAATCCCCCAGAAGTGTGGATGAAAATTAATAAACAATTGAATGTGTTCATTTGGGAGGGAAAGAAGATGAGTGAAATAAATAAGTTGGTTGATTTTTCCCACAGAACAGCGTTGTTTAAGGTTACCTGATTTGAATGGTTACTTTAAAGCTACACATTTAAGTCTTGTGTATATAACTCAAGCAGAAGATTATAAATCAAAGGAGAAAAGGATGATGATGAAATGGGAGTGCATAGTTTGAGAAAGAGAAACTAGGATTTTAAATGCAAATCCTTAAGAAGAGTAGTTATAATCATATTGAGTATTAAATTCATAAAGTAGTAGATAGTGTTTTAAGATTTCAGCCGCATGAGAATGGAGAAAGACGATTTTACCAATAGAGATGTGGGAAACTAGGGTTATAAAAAAAGACAGGAAGGGGCTTTAATCTACTTGAGTAAATGATTAAAGGAATCAAAGTATTGGAAGCAAATAATTGGAGGAAAGGGTAACGGAGCAAGATGAAGTAAAGCAGGGGTCTAGACTTCAAGTTAGAGACTGCCATCTGTTTCACGGATTGATAAGAGAATAGATAAAGAAAAGGGGAGGGCTTTGTGAAAAGCCAGCTGTGGAAGATATTTTAATTGTCTAAAACAGAAGACTAAAAAGGATAATTTGTAAGCTTAAAATATTGAATGATAACCATAAGATTCAATGGGTGGAGGTTAGAATAGACTGGTAGAGAGAGTAGAAAAGCAGATTAAAAAGTAACAATGGGAGGAAATCTGTAGGGTTCTTAAATGCATCAAAGTCCAGAATATTTAGACTTTTTGCACAGATGCCATTGTTACTGAATAGGTATTTTTGTTTAACCAGTTGAGATCAGAGGATTTTTCCTTGGGTAGAAAGCAAATTTTGCAGATGTGATAAGGAAAAGACAAGAAACTTTACACATTTTTTTGGAAATGTAGTGAGTTAGCAGGTATTAAAAGTTTAGACTAATCCCTACACAGTGCTTTGACAGAAATGTTGAGGGAAGAAATGGTAGTAACTAAGAAAATGATTCTTTTGTACCAGGGTATAGGATCCAAATTGCCTTGCTATACTAAGCTGAATACTGTTGGCAGGCAAAAAAAAAGCTGCAATATGGATATCAAAATCTAAACCATCTGTAATGGAAGTTTTGAATGTTGTAAAGGAGATTAAAGAACTGCAGACTGGATCTTCAGAAAAGGGAAGGAGCAGCTTTCATTCAAATAAATTAACTTTTGGGAGCAGTAGAATGCTGAGCATTGTTCATTTGTGAGTACTGAGGTTTAAAAGAAGAAAGGAATTGAACAATTTATGAAATGTCTCCGTGCATGACAATTTAAAAGGAAATCCTATGTAGTAGTAACAGTGGAAACTTATTGTTTGCTTCCTTAAGTATTATGCACGTGCATTCATGTTGCATCTTGAAATGTGATTATTTAATAAAGATGTTTATATAAAAAAAGTGGTAGCTCATCTGTCAGAGTGTCTATGACCGTTTTTTCTAATTCTTTCAGGTCTTGCATTGTGGATCTTTGACTTTGCTTAGAGACTGTAAAGCCTTTTTAAGGGGTATACTCTTGTTAAGATTGCCATTAAAGTAGCTGCTGTGTCCATGTGACATTATTTTCATGTTATGGAAGCTTTCCTGACCACCCTTTCATTGAAGCAGATGTGTCACTTCGAAAAAATTCTATCTGGCAGCAAAAACTTCTGCTAAAAGAGTTTCAGAGCTTCTGACCATGTCTTGCAAATGTCAATGTCTTGTTTTCCATAAGGACAAAAGTGTCTTTGTGAACCAGCACTTTCATGCCAACAGCAGTCATGAAATCAGGTTTACAGAGTTATCAAGATATCTTTTTTTCACGGTATTCTAGTTGAGCAGCGTGTGTGGCATTGTTTGGATGTCTATCACGTACTACACTTATCTGGATGGAACAAAAGAATGCAGAAAACATAATCAATATTTAATTTTTTATTCCAAAGATAAGATTGGCTAAGGTTACCTTGTCATGACGGCTTTCAGCATTTATTGTTTTCTGTTATGCAAAATAAAAAAAAACACCCGAAAAATCAACAGGTCACTCTACTTGAGCCCTGAATACCTCTCAAACCTTTTTCATAAGTGCTAAAGTTGATGGCATTTAGTTGGTATGACATGGGCTTTCTGTTGATTTTTACTAGACAGTACAAGCTGGATGAGATCTTGAGTTCCAGATCTTCCTTCAGGGCCAAGGTTATAAGACAGTGTCTTGTTTGGTGCCTTTCAAAGCAGCAACTGGGGACACTTTTTTACCGTAATGTTAGATCTTGAGCCATGTTGGTCTACTTTAGCATTCTCCCGTCCTCCTTATATCTATGGAGAATTTAGTTTCAGTGGAGGCTGAGAGGAAGACATTCTTTTACTGCAGTTGTATTTTCCATATATGCTGTATTTTAGGGCTTGCATTGCAGGCAGCCTTGGTATGGAGAGTTGGGGAGGTGCAGGGCATTGTGGGAGCAGCAGGAGATAGAGAGAATCAGCAAAGATATCAAGTCACTAGACCTTGCGGCTGATAATCCAATGGGTTGAAGTAGTATTATGATGATCTTAACGTTATGGTAAGGACTTAATTTTCATTTTAATGCATCTTCAGTACATGATTCCTACAGTGCTGCAGAATATTGAAATTAACTGGAGTATTCTTGTAAGCCCTGCAGCATATTTCTAACTGGATGTCTCAGTTCAGTACTGTTAATTTTTAGCCGTGATCACGTTTTTTGGGTTTTCTAACTATATTTTTCTTATTTCCTGTCAGCTTTGCTACCTTTTTGCTGATATGTGCCGAAATACCAGTTCAAAAGAGACTCGTCGAGTCTTTCTGGAGTTTCATCAGTTCTTTCTGGACCGTGCAGCAGTAAGTAGCCATATTTAGGCTTGGAGTTCATAAAGAGGTTTGTAGAGGGAAATCTGATATATTATAGTGACGATTGTTTAGAACACTAAGGAATTGAAGAGTTGTATTCCACTGTTGTAAAACTAGGTAAGTCAGCCCATTATTATTAGTGTTATTTGATACTTTAAATTTTTCCCCATTGTCAAAGTACAGTATGATACAAATGCCACTTGTGCATTGTTTACATCTGACTAGGAAAAATAGGAAGTTATTGAAAAAAGTGGTAGACAAGTATTTATTTTGAGGCACTAGGTGAACATTTTCTAGTGAGATGGAGGGATCTGGTGATGTCCTTCAAGGATGCATCTGCAGTCCTTACAAATGGGTTGTCCTGTCGTCAGGCAGCCCTTCGGTCGGCCGGATTCCAAAGTCTGGGTCTGGCCTCGGCTGGTGTCGCACTTCACCCGACGTCATCTCTGCTGGTCTTCGGGTATAAAGGCATCAGCCGACGCCATTTTCCTCAGTCTTTCTTGCCGCGTGGCGCCTGAAGCAGAAGCTGTTCGCAAGTGCCGGTCGGTCAGATCCAGAGATTACTACTACCGAATACTACTTCGAAGACTTCTAAAAAGCTAAGTACCCGTTGGGGACTCTTTCTTGCCTCAGCCGATGTCAGAAAAAGTGAATAACTGTTTAACTTGTGGGAAACAAATACCTCATAAAGATTTCCACTATTACTGCTTACCTTGTTTAGGCCCAGACCACGACGTAGCAGCCTGTTTAGCCTGTGCTTCCTTCAACCGACGAACGCTTAGGCGTCGGTCGGAGTTTGCTGAACAGTTTTTCGGCTCAGATTTTGCGTACATTATGCCGTCGGATCCTCCGGCTACTCAAATTGTTAAGAAACGCAAAGAAAAGGACTGACACTCGCGGTCCGCGGTTTCGGCCGAAACCACGGTTAAGCAAATCGCGAGTGTCTCGGTTTCGGCCGAAACCGAGCAAACGGGTCAATCTTCAGCCGAATCCATGACTACTACCGAGGCCCCTGCTACCCTAGTTGAATCGGCCTCTGAAATTTTGCCTACTAATGTGGTTTCTCTAGAATTATCGGACACCATCCCTTTGGATGTCTCTACCCCAGCATGTGGTGCTGCTGGGCCTCCTGCAGCCATGTCTATAAAGGCCTTTGCCAGGGCTAAAGCAGCCAAAACTGCTAAGTCTGTGCCTGTTAAGCCCCCCTCTCACAGGCCCAGTTCCAGTTCCCAAATGCTTACTCTGGCAGAGGATCTCATCTCTTTAATAAGGGGATCCCAATCTCACCCAGACAGGGCCTCTCAACCTCCAGAAAAGAGACCTAGAGCAGAGCCCCCTGAGCCAGTGTCCTCAGATGACTCTTCTGATGATACAGACACTACAGAGGCTCCTTTTTCTACTTATGAAGATTCCGATGCTGAAGAATCTATCCCTTCTGCCTCTCCACCAGAGGAATTTTCCTTTGGGGAAACCTTACATGCCATGAGAGAGCAATTCCAATGGCAGGGACAAGATTTCTCAGATTCAAGAAAAAGGCTTAGGACCTTTCTACACTTACCGCAACATAGGCCCTTAGCTATACCTCCAGTTCTTCCTGTTGTGGATGATGCATTTAATGATGCTTGCACTGCTCCTGATACTTTACCTCCAGCCCCTGCCAAGCCCGATAGGTTTTACAGGGTACCGGACACTCATCACCACTTATACAAGGCTCCTCTTGCAGATCCTGAGACTATCTCCCAGGGGCCTAAGGCAGTAGCTTCGACCTCAGCAAAACCCTCTCCTTCTGAAAGGGAATACAGGTCCTTAGAGAGATGGGGTAACAAAGTATACACCTCTGCTACTCTCTCAGCTAGAGCTTTGAACTGTCAGTTTCATATGATCCAATACCAAGAGTTTATGCTTGATCAGTTAACTAAGAAACTGTCCTCTGATGATTCCTTAGATAAGAAATATGTTTTAGAAATGGTGAATAACATTCAGCAGGTTAGTAACCATTCTTTAAAATGTGGCTATGATGCACTGGAGACTTCATTTAGATCAGCCATGACTGGCACAGTTATAAGAAGGCATGCATGGTTGAAAGAACAGGTCTTGCCGGATCATGTTAAAGCAAAGCTATTAGATGCTCCTATGGATAAGGTCAGTCTATTTGGTTCTCCTGCCCAACAAGTAATGAAGAAAATGGAAGAGAAGGCAAAATCTGTACAAACAGTTAAAGATTTCTTACAGGTTCAGCCCCAAGGTTTAGCAGGAACTGGCCTTCCAAAATTTGGTCCTTTCCAGACTCCTCCCATTCTCAATGTGGCAGGTATAGACGCTCCAGTGGCAGTAATCAGTCCAGTGTAGGTGCCTACAGGGCACGCCAGTGGCAAGGCAATAACCAACGAGGCACAGATACAACCACTACCACTGCAACAGGACAATCACAGTGACTTGGCTCTGACACCGCCTACCAGGGAACAAATAGCAGCACCCTTAGGCGGAAAGTTAGCCTTATTTTCAAAAAATTGGCACTATATCACAAGAGACAAGTGGATTTTGCAAACTATAGACCAAGGCTACAGGTTGCATTTCCACACCTTACCAGTAAAAAGAGGAATGCCAAACCTACCACCAAATCAAAAGACAGAAGCTCTAAAACAAATAGCTCAATTAACAAAGATGAGAGCTGTGGAAAGGGTACCACCTACAGAACAGGGCAAGGGATTTTACTCCAGACTCTTCCTAGTACCAAGAAAAGAGAAAAGTTGGAGACCTATTCTCGACCTGTCCGCTTTAAACACATTCATCATTGTTCCAAAATTCAAAATGCTGACCCTACAGCAACTTCTTCCCATGCTGGGCAAGGAGTGTTGGCTGGTAACTCTAGATCTCAAGGAGGCATACCTGCACGTCCCCATACGACCAAATTGCAGAAGATACCTCAGATTTCTTGCAGGATCAGAGCATTATCAATTCTCAGCATTGCCCTTTGGCTTATCTACTGCGCCCAGAGTGTTCACGAAATGCCTGGCATCAGTAATCGCTCATTGCAGGCTACAGGGAATCCAAATTTATCCATACCTGGGCGACAGCCTGATACAAGCGGACAACAAAAGCAAGCTGACACAAGACTTACAAAGAGTCATTTGCTTACTACAAGCCCTGGGATACACAGTCAATTTAAAAAAGTCAAGACTGATACCATCCCAAACAAGAACATTCTTGGGTGCAGAATTGGACACAGTAAAACAGATGGCATTCCTAACTGCAGAAAAACAAGAACAACTTCCTCTTTACTTCTTGGCATTAACAAAGCAGAACAAACTAACAGCAAGGAAAGTACTGCAGGCCTTGGGCTTCATGGCATCCTGCATAATCCTGGTCCCCATGCCAGACTGCATATGAGAAAGCTACAGTGGTACCTAAAGAATTTATGGTCTCAACACAGGCACAGCTTAGAAACCAAATACCACTAATCCCATGCCTGAAACAAGAGTTCCTATGGTGGGCTCAGGCATGCCAGTCAAACCCAGGTTTGTCCTTCCACAACATTCAAACAAGCCAAACCATCACAACGGACGCCTCAGACCTAGGTTGGGGGGCCCACATGCTGGACAAGTGCATTCAAGGCTTATGGACTCCAGATCAGCTGCACCTGCACATAAATCAAAAAGAAATGCTGGCAGTAAAACTAGCAATCCAGAATTTCAGACCATTCCACAAAGAAGGCCAATTGATGATAAGGACAGACAACACCACAGTCATGTGGTACATCAACAAACAGGGAGGCACTCATTCATACCCCCTATGCCGAATGGCTCTGGACCTATGGAATATGGCTCTGAGCTACAACATTCAGTTACAGGCAATATTTGTACCGGGAAAAGAAAACATCCTAGCAGACATGTTAAGCAGAACTACCTCGGATGCTCACGAATGGATGCTACACCCGGACATCTTCAAGGCCATCACAAAGAAATGGGGAATGCCACAAATAGACCTATTCGCATCCCCACTCAATCACCAGCTCAAGAAAGTCTGCACAAGGACATACCACCCACTTGCTTGGAAGGTGGACTCTCTATCCTTCAGTTGGAAAGGCCTGACAGCATATGCATTTCCACCTCTTCCTTTGATTCACAAGGTACTACTGAAAATCAAAGAGGAACGTCCAAGGATAATTCTGATAGCTCCAAATTGGCCAAGACAACATTGGTATCCATTGCTGAGGAGCATGTCTCGGGGGGGAAACGTGGACTCTACCCCTGATTCCTTTGATGTTAACTCAGAGCGACTACAACATCCTGCATCCAAACCTGAAAACTCTGCAACTGACTGCCTGGAACATTACATAAGAGCAACTAACCCAGATTTATCCCAAAGGGTTAAAGACATTATCCTTGAGGCTCGCAGACCTTCAACAAGAAGGAACTATGCAGGAAAATGGAAAAGGTTTGTCATCTGGAGTACTGAAAGAGGGAAAGATGTGTCAAAGATAGATATTGCCAACATCCTGGAGTATTTGGCAGAGCTTCTCCATACAGGCCTGTCCTATTCCTCCATCAAGATACATGCATCAGCTATTTCTGCAGAATACAGCTTCGATCCCCCTGTCTTCTCACATCCTCTACTCAGGCAGTTCCTCAGAGGAATTAAGAATGTAAAACCTCCTAGGAAACCACCATTACCAGCATGGGACTTGAACTTTGTGCTAGAAAAATTGACACTCCCTCCATTCGAACCAGCAGCAACAGCAGATCTTCAACACCTATCCTGGAAAACTGCTTTCCTACTGGCAATTACTTCAGCAAGAAGGGTTTCGGAACTACAGGCTTTAATAGCAGTACAACCCTTCCTAATCTTCCATCAAGATAGAGTGTCCATGAGAACTAATCCTACATTTATGCCTAAGGTGGTATCCAGAGTGTCTCTAAACCAGGCAATCCACCTACCTACCTTCTTTCCCAATCCACAGAACAGGGGGGGAAAGACTGCTGCATACCTTGGATGTACATAGACAGTTGCGCTACTACCTGGACAGAACCAAGGGCAATAGAAAAACTGACCAGCTTCTAGTAGCTTATGCAACAGGAAGGGAAGGAAAAGCAATTTCTAAACAGACAATCTCCAAGTGGATAGGAAATTGCATAAGATTCTGTTACTCCTACCATGGGAAGCAAATTCCACAGAACATAAGGCCTCATTCTACAAGGGCTACAGCCACTACCACAGCTTTCTTACAAGGAGTGGCTACCAAGGACATTATTGAGGCGGCTACTTGGACCTCCGTGCATACATTTCCCAAGCATTATAACTTACCTCTATACTCTAGATCCCGAGCAGGGTTTGCCACTGCTGTTTAGCAAGGGATCCTAACTACACCATAATTCTTCTTCCTCCTCCCCTAGTTTGGCTATGGTATTCTACCCATTTGTAAGGACTGCAGATGCATCCTTGAAGGACATAGTACAGTTTTGTACCTACCATAAATGTAGATGTCTGAACAGGATAGCATCTGCAGTCAGGATTACCCACCCTCCTTCCCCTCTGTGGTACTCCTAGGGTATTTACCTACCTAATAGCTAGCTGGGGGGGATCTCTTATGGTGTATTTGTTTGTATATATGTACATACATGCTTACTTTTTGTGTTTGCCTTCTACTTTTTTGGAAACATTGGCATTTACCCAAAATTTTAGCTTTCCAAGAGGGCAACTGGCATCTGGGGCAAGAAACACTGAGGAAAATGGCATCGGCTGATGCCTTTATACCTGAAGACCAGCAGAGATGACGTCGGGTGAAGTGCGACACCAGCCGAGGCCAGACCCAGACTTTGGAATCTGCCGATCAAGGGCTGCCTGACGACAGGACAACCCATTTGTAAGGACTGCAGATGCTATCCTGTTCGGACATCTACATTTATGGTAGGTACAAAACTGTACTTTATAAGCATTAGTAAGTGAAGAGTGATTTGAGAAGCTTTTATTTTTCTCTCCTGTACCTTTTTTCACAGTGCTTGCTAACTCTTTCTGTATTTGCCAAACCTGTTTGTTTTCTTATCCTGGGTGCTCACCATTGAGGGCAAGACCTTACCCCAGGGTAGGCTGTCATACAGGCATCCCCAGTAGAGAAGGCATATTTATTATGAGATCAAATCCAAGGGAGAGGGTAACTGACCCATATCACCATGAGAGCTACTGTTCCTTCCCTCAGAAGTGCAACATTGATAGGGGATTTACATTTTGGTAGCCAAATGCTTGCACCTAAATTGTCCTTTGCATCACTTTCCCTCCTGTGAGGGACTGTAGCAGTTGACAGTCCCTAGTATAGCCCCTCCATACCAAGGATAGCCATGTCTGTCCTCTGCATGCCATATCCGGCAGACTGTAGAATACTGTTGGAACTCTGGTCACAAGTCTGTAGTCAGGGCTTTATCCTTTCATGGTTGACGAGCTGACTGTTTTATTTGAGAAGTTCTGTTTATACTTCACTTGCTCAGTCATGGAAGATGTGCAGAATTCATTAGTAACATTTCATGAGCATGTAAGAAACATAGCTATAGCTCAGCAAAGTCTGTTGATGACCTCATTTTGATTGAAGCTTTGGGTTGTAACATTCCACTAGGAATCTTATTTGTTCCATCCTTTGAAAAATAATCACTGCTTGCTGTCAGCAGTTTTGTAGAACAGGCAGTTCCAAATTCCTAAGTTTGTCAATTGATTTAAGCAATAGTTCTGACCGATGAGTTTGACATTCTGCATTTTACCTATGTTGTCTTGAATTGGCACTGAAGGATAACTGGTATGTAATAAATTTCAAAAAGTTATCTTGAATCATTTTTATTAAATACATTGTATGGCTCTAATTTTTGTTGGCATATCCCACAGTATGTAGCTCTGCAGTGTAGCTGTTCTGTGAGTGTGTTTAGGTTGAGTGCAGCTGCCTTTGGTTTTCCTTTTTAGTTGCTAATTTGCCTTATTTTTAATTAGGGTCCAAGTACCTAAGCATGGCTTTGGTGCAGCTGTCATATATCTGCAAAGTCAGTGTTATTTATTTTGATTCTCTGTACAGTTTTGATATGACTTGTTTGAGTGGGAGAAGGTTGTGACACTGGTGCATCGCCCTAGGTTTTGTACGTGAAAAGAATGCAGATTGCTGCCTGTCTTACCTATAGGCTGTTTGCATTTTACGTTTAGTAGATGTCCTTTTATTTTATTGTTGCAGTATTCATTACAGTAGGGATCACCTGCCAAGGGTGGCCCGACATCCAGCCAGTGTGCCAAAGCCTTTAGGTTGCTTTATGGTATGCTGTATGTCACACACATGCTTCTCACATAGCGTAGGGCATAAAGATGACGTCCGGACATACCATCCTCAGAACTGCTTTGCTTCCAGTCCAAAAGCCATCTCTTGATTGTCAGTCTGAATACCTGTTCCGTTGCTGGTTTTACCAAGCCATTTCAGATAAGTGCCCCATTGCGGTTTGTGTATCTTATCTTTTCCTTTTGTTGCTTGTGGGGTTTCATGTCATCCAAGAAGGGTAAATCCCAGTGTGGGAGACAGATTTTCCATAAAGACCATCATGAGCAGTGCTTGTTTTATCTGGATGCTTTCCACAACCATACAATCCTGTTCACTTTGTCATTCCTTTGTTCCTATCACCCTCCATAGTTGGTTATCTTCTTTGACCTTGTATATGGAGAATCAGCATCTTAAGCTTTTAGCTAAAGACACAATGGATGGAACTTCCCATTGCGAGGGTCAGATGTCCTTGAAGAAGACGGCCAAGAAATCTGGGTTGGATTTTTCTGCTGTTCAACCTCTACTGGATGTCTCTCCCAAGATGAGTGATAGGCTGGAAGATTGCCCAGCGCCACCATTGGATTCTTCTGCTGCGACCATTTTAGAGGCCGGCATGGGTCCAAACTTAAACACGTCCTTGGAGGCCTTGCAGATGTCTCCTTCGGACATTCATGGGGAGCTGCATCTGATTATTTTGGAGCAGTCTAGGAGTGTTCCTCAAATTTTGGTCAGAGAAGAAATCTTGACTACTACTGTTGAATGCCATCTGGAGTTTGAGCCTTCTAACTTCTAAGAGGCAGATGTCCCCTTGAAGAAAAAGCAGAAGGGTTAAGCATGTTTCTCCAACTCCTAAGGATCTGCAGAGTGAATTGCAGAATTTCACTCCGGGGTTGTTTAATGCTTTGATGGCTTTGAAACCTCTTCAGGGAGTTTCTGTTCCAGCTCCCCTTGGTCATCTACTCCCCTTAAAGACCCAGAGAGGTGGATTAAGATGAGAAATCACTTGATTAGTCATCTCATATTTCTCAGGATTCAGCAATTGATGGTCAATCCATGGCTCCCTTTTCAACCACCTCTTCCCTCTCAGGAGGTGTTCACAGACACTTCAGACATGGGATGGGGAACAACATTCAGGTCTCTAAAGGTGCAGGGAGTCTTGGTCGCCTTTTCAACTTAGAGCATATCAACATCAAAGAGATGAGGTCCCTTCTGCTGGCTGTTCAGACCTTTCATCCTTTGTTCTCCCTAGGACCTCTCAATGTGTTTACAGACAATATCACAGTGATGTGGTATGTCAACAAATGGGGGGGAGGCAAGGTCTTATCTTTACTGGATAGCTCTCCTAGTCTGGGAATTGGCTCTCCAGTGTCAAGTGATATTTTCAGGTCGTCTACTTTCCCTCAGGTCAAAACATTGTGGCAGATTTTCTGAACAGATTCCAGAATGCAATTGCACGAATGGATGCTTCACAGGGATGTGTTTCTGGTCATCCTCCACCAGTGGGTACTCCTCAAGTAGATATTTCTGCCTCACATCTGATCAGATAACTTCCTCTATTTTGTGAGAGAGTCCCAAGTCCTCTGATTTGGAAGGTGGATGCCCACTGTTTTTTTCTTGGAAGGGGATGTTCCTCTATGCCTTTCCTCCCCTTCCTCCTAATTCCAAAAGTCCTGTTCAGAATTCAGCAGGATGCTCCCAAAATCTTGTTGGTGGCTCACATTTGGCCGACACAATATTGGTTTCCTTTTCTTCTGCATTTAGCCAAGCGCAGTCATCACAAGTTACCTCACAGGGTGGACCTATTCAGCACAAGACAAGGGATCTCCCATCCATCCCCACCAGTCCACTCTTCATAGGTATTCACTAAGCTAATGACCACAAGGGCCTTTTTAAGCCTAGCTGTGCATCCCAAATCTCTGGCAACTTCTAATACCCTATATAAGTGTAAACAGGGGCCTGGGAAATGAACCATTTCCAGGTTACCTGTGTCCATTAGAGATGTAGATGCCAAACCAGAGTTGAATTTCCGGTTCCCCATCCAATTGTTCAAGTTGCACTTGGATTGGGATAGGGAGGAACTCTGCTTCACATGGATGGGGAGAGCCTATTCCATAGATGGGGTAGTCTCTGGGATGTATACCTGACTCTCCAGTAGGTCCTGACACTGTGAGCAATAGGATTTTAATTCATCATAGATACCTTTTTTTCTGAGGACATGCTTAGGGTCCTGCAGGAAGCCAGGAAACCCACTACTAGGAAATCCTACTTAACCACATGGAAGAGGTTTTCTGTTTTGTCTTTCTTGTAACCTGGATCCACATTCTGTGGCTGTTCCTTTGGTTCTCTGTTACCTGTGTGAACTGCTCAATGCTGGGATTGCCTATTCTTCTATTAAGGCCCACGTATCAGCGATTTCTGCTCATCTGCCTTTATCAACTTCTTTAGCTTTTAGATTTGAAGCTAGGAAGCCTGTTCCTTCTCCCTGGGATCTTAATTTTGTTTTAGAAAAATTGACCCAGGCTCCTTTTGAACCAGGAGCTTCAGCTTCCTAGCAACATTACCCTTGGAAGACTGTACTTGGTTAGCCCTTACTTTTGCCAGAGAGGTATCTGAGCTTAAAGCCGTTACGGCTTGTCAACTTTTTTTTTTTTTTTTTTTTTTTTTTGGTGCTTCATAAGGACAGGGTGTCCCTTTCTACTAATCCTCCTTTTTGAGTTTATGGTTTTAAATAAGATCATTAGTGATCTTGTGTATACTGTTAATTCTAATTATTTAAAGCTTTTAAAGATGCTGATCTTTTGTATGAAGACATTAAGAAGAGAAAAATTCTGAAAATGCAGAGAGATTTGGTGGAGAACCATGATGGTTTGGCTTATCCTCTCCCTAAAGGGAGCTTTATTAAACAGAATTTTAATTACTCTACCCATTCTCAAGAAAGGGCTCCAGCTGAGAATGAGGTTATACCACTCCCTGTCGACCCCTTCCATTCTCTCCCCTTTTGAATTACCTCCCTCTGAAGCAATTGGAATGAATTGCCCAGAACCAGGGCTCGAGTTTTTGTTACAGGACATGGGACTTCTAGAACAACAGAGAAATGGGGGAGGGGGAGAGGATCAGGGAGAACCTCCATTAGCAACAGGAATTGAATGAAACAGGTGCAAGTGCAATTACACAAAAACTTTGGCATCCCACAATGGGATAATGAATTATTTTCATAACTTCAGTATTTTTAACTATAGTGATTTAAATATTGATGCTTCATTTTTTAGCCTATTTATTAAGGGTTTTCAATTTGTGCCATGTAAAACATTGAATATCCCTTAAAAACAACTGTAAATCAATGTAGATTATGTACTGCATAACACAGACTTTAATGCCTCCACTGATGCATTGAAAAATGAAAAGCACTTATAACCCTCCCCTTCACCTTGCCTTTCAGATTTTTGAAGAACTTGTTCAGAGTTCAGGAAATTAAAAGGACATTCTATGAGGAGGATGCATAATTAAGCACTGACGAGAAGGCCCTATTATTTTTATCTCCCTATTCTGACTACAGGATTATGAAGCCAGACAAGGATGGTGGTGGTGGGGGGGTTATAATGAACACCATAGATTACTGAGGCATGTATGACGTGTATATTATGAGACAATGATAAATACTCTATTGTGTCCATGAATGAGATAAACATTGCCTATTCTAAAATATATTTTTTCAGCAAAGACCATTTTTTTCAAGGGAGGATTGACAAATACATGTTGGAATTTTTGTGCGTTGATTGTTATTTTCAGACGAAAATGCTTAATCTACATTATTTATTTATTTTACCCATTGAAGTACCATTTTTTTTCCATACTGGTGTGGTTTAGCTTTGGTTTTATTTGGTTACAGGCCAGGAAACCCACTACAGTAGACAGTCTATTATCCAACTAATTGGGACCTAGGGAAGTTCGGATAACAAACTGTTCGGATAATCAAACATAAAATTGAACTGGATAAACAAACTTCTAAAAATCTTTTTGATGAGCATTAAACAAGAAAAAATAAAACAAATGTAAAGTATAAAAAGGTACAGTATATTTTTGTAGTACAAGCTCAAAAAACACACCAGCAAATACATATAGTGTCTACATGTTCAGATTTTATGAATTTTCTTACTCAAAAACTTTGGAAGGCCGCATTCGGATAATTGACATTTCAGGTTAATTGACTCTCTGGTACTAGGAAATACTACTTATCCACATGAAAGTGGTTTTCTGTTTGATGTTTTTCTTGTAACCTGGAGCTGTCCCAGTGTGACAACAGAAACTGCAAACAAACAAACAAAAAAAAAAACAGTGAAACTGTCAGTTTGGGTAAAATTCAGTCACTGGGTACTAATTACACTGTTTGGATGCCAGCAAAGAACAAATTTTGAAGAACCTGGGAGAAAATCAACCAGGAAAGGAGAAGAGAAAACACTGATTATGAAGAAAAGTGCAAAAAGCAGTTTGTTTCAGCTTGAGTACAAGAGATGGTTTCTAATAATTTAAAGGAAAACCATACCAAAGGCACTCAAATTTTTAAAGTAAATACAACGTTGAAAGAATATCTTGTCATACATTTAAAAATCAGGAAAAAATAGAAGAACCTTTAAGTAGCTGTTCAGATGAACTGATAAAGCTACAAAAATCAGACATTGAACTGAAGAGGTCTGACTGAGCATTAGACAACAAAAATTGTTTAAAAAAATAGAAGATAAGTGCACACAGGGTGAACATTAGAATTTCTACTATACCAGAGAAACTGAAAGGAACAAACTTTATTATTTTTGTGAAAGTACAATTAAGCAACTCAATTGATATTCCATAGCACGAGTTGTTAATTGAAAGGGCACTTTATGTGCATGTTCCAAACCTGGCCATCAGAAAGCAGCTAAAACCTATATTAGTAAAGATGTAATTTTACCAGCAGAAAGGGAAAGTATTAAAAATTGGAAATAACAGTATTTGTGGAACATGATTATTCACTGTGCACCAGGCAGAAGAGAAACAAATTTGTCCCAGCAATGAAAGAATGTTGAGGTGCATATGTCATTCAAGCTGCTTTATCCAGTTGACTTCAGAATATTTGTTCCTGGAGGAACAAAAACATTTATGTGAAGTAGGCTGAGGAGGAGAAAAAAAGTTTATCCAGCAAAGAGTGAGCCACCAAGCAGAAGGGGACGTGTCTTGCTTCTAGCAAACTGCATAACCCATAGACTTTACCAATGAAATCTTTTCCATCATACCAAAGGAAAGTGACTGAGAGACTGAAGAAAACAAAGGATCTGACCCGAAGAATTACGAATACCTTAGACTTATTCCAGAGACTGTTGTTGGGAGATGGCAATGATCAGAAAGAAGACCAGAAACATTGAAATTAGTGAATAAATGGGAGACTGTAAAGCATCATTCCCATTGGATATAGGAATAGACACATGGATTATGAATTTCCAAGAAAAAGTGTCTGAGAAAGTGTTAATTGTGCTGATTTTGTTAAACTTGAGTGTGAACTGTAAAGTATATATCCCACATTGCCATTAATATTTAGAAGGGCACTGAAGGGAATGATAAAGTAACTTTTAGAAAAACAATTTTTGTTCATTTACATTTGTTTAAAAATTGCATGGTGTAAATTGGAAGTCATGTTGTAAAGCAGTTTTGCATAGTCGTTCAGTCAATGATATTTTAAATGTGAGGAGGCTAGTTGAATTAGTGAGTGCTGTATATGTTAAATATGTTGAACAGATCCTTGTAATAAGGTGCAGTATTTTTTCATCATTGGAGAATAAGATGCCTCCCACTTTTAAGGGAAAACATTAAACCACTGGGAAACTGGTAGTTTTTGAGGATTGGACATGAAACGTAGTCAGTCTCGGTTGAGACTTAATCAAGCACTTATGTCTTTAGAAATCAGTACTTTATTGAAAAATAGAACATATTAAATAGATGAGCGCTTTCACCCTTAACGCTTCTTCAGATCTAGCTCCAGTTTGCATGACATACATTTTTATATATGCTTTAAGACAGGACACAGTTAATTGTCAATTCATTCAAGCCGGGATCATAAATTTACGCTATAAGTTGGTTGGCCAAGCTTAAAGTAGGATAGGCCTTCTCTTTCATCTCTGCTCACATTATCTACTATTTCATCTCTGTTTGCATTATCTACTCCTAATAGGTTATAGCTTATGTGCTGTATTCCCATCCTTTGTTATCTAGTACCTAGTTGATAGACACTTTAGATATGTATTGTCGCTGTCTATGCAAATCCATTAGTACAATTTATCTGTGATGCAATAAGCAGATGGTTGCCATTATTAAGAATGGGCAACAAGTAGTAACAAATGTGTGAAGGCTAGTAAAGTTATGACTCAAGTGTTATGCTGTTAAAATCATAATTGCAGCTAGTCAGGACACTTGAAATGTCTAGCTGTCCTTGTGATTAGAACCATCTACCTTGTATCCTTTGTCGAGTAATGTGCTACTCTTTTAATGAAAAGAGGAATATATCTAGTGAAATCAGTTATAAGTAGCATGTCAAGAAGAACTTGTGCTAGGTCTTGCATAACTTATTGATTGTGTTTTGTGTAGAATTTAGGTAATTACACCTTATTTTGATAGGAGTGTACGGCCAGATTAATGTTCTTGGTTTAAGCAGTAGACAAGGAAATTTTAAGAAAATGGATTGAACAGTAACACAGGATGATGAAAGGCATGGAAAATGGTACGTTTCTTGCTTGTGCAAAGGTATTGCATCTTTTTCCCCATTAGTGAGCAGTCTACCAAGGGAAGTCTGTACGTTATGTTCTGAGTGAAATTTATAAAGATTCTTTCGTGCATCTCTCTGCACAGTTGTTAACTTCCCTCTCCTAAATTACAAACTACCTTTACTTGGACATGAACTGTCTGCAGGAGCAAACAATTAATCTTGAGAATTCTGAGCACTTTTTGCTGAGAGAAATGTAACTTATAAAGATACAGTGGCAAATAGTTTAGTGAAAAATTGTCAGTGGTGGAAGTGAATAAATAGCAGTAATCTCCCTAGCAGCCTTAATACTTTATTTTATGTAACATAACAGTGCACAGTTTAGTTTAATGGTAGTTAGTGCAGTTTTTCTTCGGGCTGAAAGTTAATGTTTACTGGAGACATGCAAGCTGTTTTTCCCTAGGAGGGGAATAAAGATAAAAAACGATCTGATAATAATTGGTGTAAGTAGGAGCATAAGCTGCAACATGCTTTAGTATGGGCAACCTTAATTTTAGATTAGGTAGTAGCTGCAGTGCAGCTGCCAGTTTGAGGGGACTTATCAGGAAGATTAACTTAATTTGTTGAAAATGTACTTGGTTTTGACTTTCCTCTAGGTTAAAAAGGGATGGGGATTCTGAAAATGTATTTGTTTTTTGTTTGTTTATTTGAAGCAAAAATTCTTGAAAAATGTGACATGGGTTCAAATAGTGATGAGAGGAAGCAATTGTACAAAAGATCAGGTTGTCCGGTATTAATGTGTACATGTAAGCCAAATGATGGAAATACTCATTTGATGTATAATAGGTGTGAGTTGTAGTTTTTCGTAATAATGGCTGTTCTGTTCATATTATCATGGAATGTAACTGGCCTTACAGGTATAGACAAAAAGAAGAGTATTGAATTAAGACATGTAGGGTGCTAATAACAATGCTGCAGAGGACATATTTGGCTAGAAATGAGCTTCAGTTTGACAAAGAAAGGATTTCAGGATGGATATTTTTTAAACAAGTATGACATGGGCAATCTTGTATAAAAGAAAATAAACCATACTGGCACAATCTCATTTGGAAACATTATATATTACAAACCATGTTGACAGAACTGTAGCTGCAAACATTATACATCACTTATATCAGTCAGCCATTACATAGCTCATTCA
Source organism: Protopterus annectens (assembly GCF_019279795.1). Taxonomy (NCBI): domain Eukaryota; kingdom Metazoa; phylum Chordata; order Ceratodontiformes; family Protopteridae; genus Protopterus; species Protopterus annectens. The sequence goes on from NC_056741.1 coordinate 1,410,145,954, forward strand.
ATTCCTACCTATTTTTAAAACTTTTCTCCTCCACATGTATTGATCCCACACTTCCCATTTTTTCCTATGTAATTTGCTCCTACCCTTTTCTTAAGTTCTCATTTCAAGTTATTTTGTCTGTTACTATCTTTGCTATTTCTAGTAAAGTTGGTTTAAACATTGATTTCTGTTTTCTAGTAATTGCTTTTTTGGCAGCCATCATAATTGGACTCAGCAAGGCTTTACTATGTCTAGCAATTCTGATTCTGTATCATAGCTTAAAAAAATTTCCTTAGTTACACCAGTTTGCTCACCCAGCATCTCTGACCGAGCAGTCTGCAGGGAATCATCTTTTAAATTAGCCAGCTCATTACACTCCCAGAAATTGTGTGTGGAGTATACTTGGGGTATAAAATTACCTACTTAAACACTTCCAAGCAAAAATCCTAAATCTTCTAGACTTTGTTGCATATTTGGGAGACGTATGTTTATCCCCCTCATGGTTTCTTTGTGAATTTCTTATCCAGTCTCTTCCCAATCCTTTCCAACCTACTGTGATTGATTCTTATAGTTATCATGCAATATTTTATAGGCTGTACTAATTATTCATTTGTTAATGTCAACTTCTTTTCTAGATTCTAATAAAAACTCTACCAGTGTTGGTCATTCGTTTAGGACCTCTGCATTTCTTTCTCTTTGCCTATACTCTGATATCAGTCCTTGATATTGAAGGTAACCTCTAACCTACAGACCAAATAAGTTTTTGGCATCTTCCCATTCTGTTACCTTTCCCTCTCTAGTTATTTGCTCCCAGTACCTTAGTTTCTTTGCCAATTTTGATTTCAGGATGGATATTCTGCAAAATGTTATTGACAAACGAAAAAGGATGGAATAGTGATTGCGAGAGGAGCTACATTAATGATAGAAGAGGGAATGAAGACAATACTGGTAGATTTGTAGTAAAAAGGGGCTATTGGAAATAGAGGAGGATTATGCTGGTATGCAGATTAAGAAAAAAAGTGTGTGAAATCAGCTTTCATCAGGGAATATTGTTTATGATGGGCTGCAGCTTGATTTGCAATAGTGAGGATGTATGAAGGAGACTTGGAAGGAAAAATGTAATAAAAGGGAGAGTGTTTTTAGAGAAGGTGTAAATTCAGTATTAGGGATTCAGACATATTTTAGATATTATTCCCCAAGATACAGTAACTGGGCTAAACTAGAAGGAAGTTGTATTTTACAGGAGCATGTGTCTTTAATTGAAAGCTTTGACACACAACCAGTAGCTATTTCAGATCATGCAATGATGAAAACTCAGATAAAAGGGTAGTGAAGTACAAGTGAGACACTGGTGCTTTCCTAGTTAATTGCTAAAAAAGAGAAATGTAAGGAACAGATAGTGGAAAATATTTTTAGTGTCTTTTGGTTCTCTCTTATCTGTGTGAACTGTTCAATGCTGGGTTGGCCTTTTCTGTTAATGCCCACATATCAGCTATTTGTGCTTGTCTGCAATTATCACCTTCTTTAGCTTTTAGATTTGAATCTAAACCATTCCTTAAATATGATGATGTTAAGTTGTCAATCTCGCCTTCATTCTTGCTTGATGGGTTCGGAGCCGATCCCTCGGCTCCGACTCGGCACTTGCTTTAGCTCGAGAACTCCTTTTACCAGCTCGAGGCAGCCCCATATCCCATGATGCAAGGCAGGAAGTACCCAGATCTCGTTTGCCGCTTCGCTTGGGAGGTCTTCTCTTTACCAGCTCCTGGTAAGTAATTCACATTTGTGACATTTAAGCCCCTTTTAGTTAAAAACTTTTTGTTTTTGATAGTTTAACTTTAAATTTAACTCTTTCTGACAGAATCCCTGTCTCTCTTAATTTTTTTTAGTCAGTTAATTTACCTATCCCATCCCCCCCCCCTGTTAGGGTGTGTGTGTTGGTATTTTTTTTACTAAATACCCTTTTGGTATTAATTTAATTTAATTGGACTGGTGTGTGTGTGTTTTGTTAGGCACCATGTCTAAAGAGAGGGTTTCAGGTTTTAAGAAGTGTGACTCGTGCTGTCAGAAGATGTCTCTGACAGACGGTCACACTTCTTGCCTGTACTGTTTAGGCCCTCTTCACCTGCAGGACTCCTGTGCTATTTGTCACTCCTTCAGCCAGAGAGTCCTGCAGGAGAGAAGGAATAAGTTGATTCTCAGGGGTCTTCTTAAGCCGGAGGGCTCTCCGCCAAGTCGGCCCCACAAAATCAACTAAATCTGCCAAGACCCAGGCTTCTGTTTCTAAGCCTGTGGCCTCGGCCCGACTCAGATAGAGTCGAGATCGGCCCGCTGGAGCCGATTCTGATCCTTGCTTTCGCGCCGATGGCTATCGGTGCCGAATCTGCTTTGACCACTGTGGTGTCGGTTCCGACCGCCCGACACCCACGCAGACGGCATCGGTGCCGGCCCGATCGGCTCCGACACCCATGTGGCACAGGCATCGGTGTCGGCCCGATCGGCTCCGACACCGTTACTTTGGTGGCTGTATCGGCCCGCTGGAGCCGATACATCGAGTTTCTGCCGCTCCGAAATCGGTGCCGACAGGATCAGTAATATCGGCCCGATGACCCATTCCAGGAAGAGGTCGAGGTCTCCTTCCTTGGAGCCGATACTGGCCCGCCTCCCTCTTCTATCGGAGCGGAGCCATCGGAGCCGATCTTCAAGGTCATCCAGGTTGTCAGACCATGACCTAGAGAGAGTGGTCAGTAGATTGCTCAAGTCACAGGTACTGGCCCAAATGCTACACAGTCCGTCTCAGCAGACGACTGTTGGTCCACACCCCGTTACAGTTCCTTCTTCAACTCTACCCCAGAGCTTGGAGTTGGAGTCTTCGGCATGGTTACTGCTACGGCTGGAGGACAGATACCCCTTCTGTTCCTTCAGCCCCTACTCTTATCTCCTCTTCCTTAGAGGGATTCGTGGTCGGGCTTCCATGGTCTCCTCCGAGGGGTGAGTGGCATCGACCCTTGTCCGAACCCGCTCTTCCCTTGGAGCCTCGGCCTTGGTGAGCTCGGCTCCGACATCTGCCTCGAGACTTCCCTTCGGTGGCCCCTGGAGTTCCTAGCTCTTGGAGCGGGTCTCTCGGACCTGCCTGGGAGGGGAGCATTCGAGGTGATGAAGAGTGTACTGGCCACTGGTATCAGTCAGCAGTCTCTTCCCGTAGCTCCTCCCTCTATTGTACCTGTTGACATCTCTGCCACTTCTCTTGCTACAGGACCCAGAGATCCTCCGCCTCAGGTTTCCCCATTGGGAATTTCCCCCTCTTCCGAGGATTCTCCTGAGGTTTCGGGAGATCCTCCTAGGAAGAGGACTTGTAAGAGGAAGCATGTAGACTCCCCTGAGTCTGTCACTTCAGATACTGACTTTGATGAGTCAGAGGGATCCCCTAGATCCCCCTCTGAGGATGTCTCCTTCTCAGACATCCTAGAACTTCTAAAACAGAGGGGAAACTGGCCCACCAACAATCCCTCTGAGGATGAGTCAGTATACCTAGAGGCGTTTGGATCTCGACCCTCCACCTCCTGGGTGTCTCCGCCTTTCGACCCCCTTATGCAGGTTATAGCACGAAAGGCGTGGACAGCTCCTGACTCTGTAGAGCCAGTCCCTAGGAGGCCTTCAAAATTTATAACTGCCCCTAGTGACAAACAATTCCTTACAAAGGGTGTCCCCGCTGATGCCATGGTGGTGGCTGCGGCCACCAAAAAAGAAACTTGCAGATCCTTCCGTGCCCGTCCATCCTCCTAATAAGGACTCTAGGACCATGGATAGGTACGGCAAGCGGATGTTTTCCTCAGCGACCTTTGCTATGCTCGCTGAATTATCTTTGTCACTTCACCAGACTCCAGAGAGATATCCTGAAGGAGCTGGGAGAAGTAGTTCAGGATCCTACAGCTGCAGGGGCCCAAGAAAAGATTGCTTCGCAGCTAGGAACCCTCAATTCCATTGCTAACTCCTCCATGCGGCTAATATCTTATGCTGCTGATGGAGCAAGTAGAGCCGCAGGCACAGGTGTGGCTCTTAGACGCCAAGCCTGGATGCGGCTTTGTGATTTTATGGATCCCTTTAAGGCGTCCTTCACAAATTCTCCCTTTGATGGGTCAGCTTTGTTTGGCCCTCAGGTGAAGGAAACCTTGACCAGGTGTGAGCAGGACGGCAAGACTCTTTCTGCTGTTGGAGTCCGTTTTTCCACCCTTCTAGGCCTTATCCCAAAGGACAGAAGGGTGGGAAGATGTGGTTCCGTAAATCTCAAGGAGTCACGCCGGATTCACGTGGTCAGTTTACCCCTAGAGGCAGAGGGGGTAACAACAACAGACGCCGCTCTAGAGGCAGAGGGGTCCAAGAATCAGGGCAACAGGGAGTCTCTTCCTGAGAAGCCCTTTCAGCATCCCTGAGGTGTTGCCCGGCTGTCCCTCCTTGGAGGCAGTCGGGAAGATTATCACTGTACCCAGAAGCCTGGCATTCCCTCACTCAAGACAGATGGGTACAGTCGATCATATCCAAGGGTTACATAATTCCTTTCGAGGAAAGTCCCTTCCCTCAAGTTCCCTTCCAGATGTACCACCCGGTCTAAGGGACATTGCAGAGTTAGAGATCGCAAAACTACTGCAAAAAAGAGCCATTCAGCCAGTTACAATAGACCATTCAGAGCCCGGAATCTACTCAAGGTTCTTTTGGTCCCCAAAAGACGGGAGACTGGAGACCAATATTGGATCTCAGCAGACTCAACAAGTCTGTCAGGAAGACAAGATTCAATGGTCACTCTTCAGTCAATTCTACCCTTCTTACAGAAGGACAACTGGATGTGCTCAATAGATCTTCAGGATGCACTATCACATCAAAATTCACAGACGCCCAGGAGATTTCTCCGCTTCGGCTGGGGTCCAGTCATTTCCAGTTCAGAGCCCTGCCCTTTGGTCTCACTACAGCCCCAGAGTGTTCACCAAATGCATGGCAGTGGTCACGGCTCACCTGAGACGTCAAGGATTCCAGGTGTTTCCATATCTCGACGACTGGCTCCTGTCAGCCACCACCAGGCATCAGCTTATACAAGCCAGGGATTACACAATAGACCTTTGTTCTCATTTGGGCATCTCAGTCAACTACGAAAAGTCATCCTTATCGCCCTGCCAGTCTATTACCTTCATAGGCGCAAACTTAAACACTGTTCGGATGTCAGCTACCCTTACAGAACAAAGAGTTTCAGACATTCAGACTCATGTCAGGATCATTCTGGCCAGCAAGAAGGTACAGGCCAGAATGGTTCTAAAGGTGTTAGGTCTTATGGCTGCGGCCATCACTCTTCTTCCCTGGCTCGATTCTACATGCGCCTCCTTCAGTGGATGCTGTTCACACAGTGGTCATACCAGCAACTTCCCAATGCGTCACCAGATTCTGGTGACACAAACATGCAAAGAACATCTTGCTTGGTGGATCACATCATCTCAGGTTCACCAAGGCAGGTGCTTTGTACCTCCGTCCCCGATAGCCACTGTCACCACGGATGCCTCCCTGATCGGGTGGGGGGGTCATTATCAGGGCAGGATGGTTCATGGGACGTGGCAACCGTTCGAGTACCATCTGCACATAAATGTCCTGGAGATGAGAGCAGTGCTTTTAACGTTGCAAGCCCTCAACGACTTTCTTCCCGTAGGGACAATTGCAGTCCACACAGACAATATGTCTGTAGTTTGGTATATCAACAAACAGGGCGGAACCAAGTCCTACCCCTTGTGTCGAGAAGCTCTCAGACTATGGCAATGGGTGATCTCCTCTCATCGGTTTCTGGTAGCAACGCATATCCCTGGGAAAACCAACATTATAGCGGACAGATTGAGCAGAGCTATTCTCATGCCTCACGAGTGGTCTCTCAAGCAATCCATAGCGGAAGAGATTTTTCTGGAATGGGGTCGCCCATGTTGCGATCTTTTGCTACTCCCCAAAACAGCAAATGTCCAGACTTCTTCAGCCTCTTCCTCTATCAGGCCATCCCCAGAGACGCTCTGACCCAGGATTGGCCCCAGGGACTTCTTTATGCCTTCCTCCTTTTCCTCTGATCCCTCAGGTGATCCAGAAAGCTACCGCTTTGAGAGCCAAATTGATTCTCATTGCCCCTTACTGGCCTCGACAAGTTTGGTTCCTGCTCCTCCATCATCACCTTTTGGTGCAGCCGTGGCATCTGGACTCAGTGCCAGATCTACTGATTCACCAATCCGGTCAGCTGCACCGGTCAATCCCTTCTCTCAACCTCACAGCATGGTTGCTCCACTTCCTTCCTTAGCCAGGCTTCCTTTGATCTCTAACCCAGTTAGAGATATCATAGTAGCTTCACTAAAATCCTCTACCAGGAGGATTTACACAAGCAAATGGAAACGTTTCTCTTACTGGGCTAAGGCCCAAAATATTGATCCTTTTACTGCCCCTGTTCAGGCAGTTCTGGACTTCTTAGCAGAGATTTTCCATGCAGGCTCCTCTTCTTCCACAGTCAGAGTTCAGTTGGCTGCTATTTCTAATTTTCATGTCGGGATAGCAGATCATAATATTATGTCCCATAGGCTCTGCAGGGCCTTTTTGAAAGGAATTTTCCTACTAAAGCCTCCAATCAGGAATCCTCCTCCTCAGTGGGATTTAAATTTAGTGCTGACATCCTTGATTCTTCCCCCCTTCGAGCCAGCTGTTTCTTGTTCCTGAAATATCTTTCTTGGAAAACTTTATTCCTAGTGGCTATTACATCTGCCAGGAGGGTGTCTGAACTTCATGCTCTTTCGGTTCGACCACCCTATTTGGTTTTTCACAAAGACAGAGTATCTTTGAGAACTAATCCATCCTTTTTACCTAAGGTCGCTTCGAAAAACAATCTGAATCAATCTATTGATCTCCCTGTATTTTTTCCTAACTATTCAGATAGAGCTGAACAAAAGCTACATTATCTTGACGTCCACCGTCAGCTTAGATATTATTTGGACAGAACAAAAAAATTTAGGAAATCTGATCAACTTTTGTTTCCTATGCGGATAAAAAAAAGGCCTTCCTGTTTCTAAAGTGACTTTGTCCAGATGGCTTTCTTCGGTCATCACTGAAATTTATACGATCAGGGGAAAACAGCTGTGCTCAAAACCTAAAGCACATTCAACTAGGAGTTTAGCTACTTCTACAGCTTTTCAAGCTAGACTGCCTTTAGACACTATTTGTGCAGCGCCACTTGGGCCACTCCTCACACTTTTGTTTCCCATTACAAATTGGACTTGGCCTCCAGGGACAGAGCCAGTTTTGGCTCTACAGTCCTCAAGAGTTTGTTCCATTGAGCCACCCAGGATAGAGGTGCTAGGACGGTCCCATCAAGCAAGAATGAAGGCGAGATTGACAACTTAACATTAAGAGTTATGTACCTACCATAACGCTCCATGTTAGTTGTCTTCTCGCCTTCTTTCTTGACCCTCCCTTCTTCCCCCTGGCCTGGACAGACCTTGTATAAGAAACTATAATGCTAAAGACCATTCGGACCTGGTCCTTTTTCCATTTGTAAGTTTCTTCTTCCTTTGGGAAGTATTGTTTATGCTTGGTGTTATTGCCCTTTTGTCAACAAACGAGATCTGGGTACTTCCTGCCTTGCATCATGGGATATGGGGCTGCCTCGAGCTGGTAAAAGGAGTTCTCGAGCTAAAGCAAGTGCCGAGTCGGAGCCGAGGGATCGGCTCCGAACCCATCAAGCAAGAAAGAAGGCGAGAGAAGACAACTAACATGGAACGTTATGGTAGGTACATAACTTCTTTTTCTTCGTGTTTCACTGTTGCAGTCATAACTGTAGGGTGCTCCTGCCGGCAGGCAGCCCGAGGTCGGCCAGAATCCCAAAGTCTGGGTCCGGCGTCGGCTGTACAAGCTAGTACCCTGACGTCAGTACGCTTTGGTACATAGCCCTCAGCCGACGCCATCTTCTCCAGTCTTTCTTGCCGTGCGGTGGAAAGCAGCTCGCAAGTCATTGGTTGGCGATTTTCGAACAGCGTATTTGGTTGTTGTCGGTCCGAAGTTCTTACTTCTCTTCTCAAAGCTAAGTACCCGCTAGAATCTTTTCTTGTTCCTCCGATGTCAGAAAAAGTTAATAATTGTATAGCGTGTGGGAAACAAATACCTCATAAAGATTTCCACTCTTACTGTCTTCCTTGCTTAGGCCCTGACCACGACATTTCTTGTTGTCGGTTCTGTGCCAGGTTCAACTCTCGTACTATCAAGCGCAGGTACGATTGGGCTTTAAATTATTTTGGCAGACGCTTCAATTATAGAATGTCGTCGGACACTACCGGAGTTCAAAAGAAGCGCAAAGACAAAGACAGGCCTCCGAGGTCCAAACAGGACTCGTTGCAGCTGGAGCAAGCGTCCGGTTCGGCTGTCGTCAGTGAGGCGCTTTTGCAGCCCCTGTCGTCCGCCACTTCTGAACCGATGGCCGATACGGACTCCCATGGGGAGCCATCAAGGCCCACTATTTTAACTGCTGCAGGACCTTCGGACGTCGCTCCTTCAGATGGGTCCGGAACCGCTGTGCAGGTACCGGCTTTTGAGGGGGTTTTCAGGCCTACTCACATCACTATTTCAAAGGCAAAGACAAAGACTCCTGTTAAGTCTAAAGTTCCTGCTCAAGCTGCTTCTGAATCCACTCCCAAGACACAAAAGCAATTATTAAAGATGGCTGAAGATTTGCTTACAATGATTAGGGGTTCTCACCCCCCTCCTGAGAAAAGGCCTCGACAGGATGTTACTCTTTATTCCTCTGACCAGGCTTCTGTATCTTCTGTTTCTTCCTCAGATCAGGACTATTCCTTTCCTCCTTATGAGGATTCGGATGCTGAGGACTCTTTACCCTCGGCCTCTCTCCGCCTGAGGATTTCTCTTTTGGGGAAACCTTGCATGAGATGAGGGAACATTTTCATTGGGAAGGACAGGAGTATTCTGCTTCCAAGAAGAGGCTTAGGGAATTTCTTCTTCTTCCTCAGCATAGGCCTTTAGCTATCCCTCCTGTTTTGGACATTGTAGATGATGCTTTTTCTGAGGCTAATTTGAATCCTGATTCCATGCCTCCTGCTCCTTCTAAGCCTGATAGATTTTATAGGGTTCCTGACTCTCATTTATTTTTATTTAAAACCCTTCATGGATCCTGAAACTATTTCTCAGGGCTCTAAGGCTGCTAAGGTTGCTACTTCTAAAAATCCTATTCCCTCTGAGAAGGATTCTCGTGCTTTAGACAGGTGGGGAAAAAAGGTATATACGTCTGCTACCCTGTCTGTAAGGGCTTTAAATTGCCAGTTTCATATGTTTAAGTATCAGCAATTTCTTTTGTCTGTTTTAACGAAAAGCTTGCTTCCCTTCCTGCTTGTGCGGAGGATAAGGAACTTCAGGATGTCTTGCATGCTACTGAACAAGTGAACAAGCATAGTTTACATTGTGGTTTTGATGCTTTGGATGCTTCTTGCAGGGCTGCAGCCTCTGGTACTGTTATCAGGAGACATACCTGGCTTCGTGAACAAAGTTTACCTGAACAGGTTAAGGCTAAGTTATTAGATGCCCCTGTTCAACATGATGTTCTTTTTGGATCCAAGGCTGAGGAAGTTATTAAAAAGATGGAAGAAAAGGCAAAGTCTATGCAGACTGTAAAGATTTCTTGCAAGTTCAGCCTCCTAGATTTTCCAGGAATTGGCCCTCTAAAATTGGTCCTTTCCCACGTCTGACAGGCCTCAAAGGGGAAGATATAGGCGCTCCAGAGGTCGTGGTCAAGGTCAGGCCTCTTACAGATCTAGACAATGGACTGCTTCTTCACCTAGAAGGGGAGAAGACAGATCCCAATCTCAAAGAAAGCAAGCTCAATGACTCTCTCGGTTGGGCTTCAGGACCCCTTCACCTGGATGCCCCTCTCGGAGGAAAACTGTCTCTTTTTTACAGAAATTGGACTCATATTACCCAGGACAGATGGGTATTGGACGTGATTTTAAAAGGTTACAAATTCCACTTTCACACTTTGCCAAGGGCTCACGGTTGGCCAGATCTGCCAAAACATCAATGGTCAGAGGCCTTAACTCAAGTGGATGCTCTTCTGGCCATGAGAGCCATAGAGCCTGTTCCACTCTCGGAGATGGGAAAAGGTTTTTATTCAAGACTGTTTCTGGTTCCCAGAAAACAAAACTCATGGAGACCTATTCTGGACCTTTCTGTGTTAAACACCTTTTTGGAAATTCCAAAATTCAAGATGCTTACTCTGCAGCAACTAATTCCAATGCTCTCTCAGGACGCCTGGATGGTGACATTGGACTTAAAGGAAGCCTATTTACATATTCCCATCAGGCAAGAACGCAGGAAATTCCTCAGGTTCAAGGCAGGTTCGAGGCACTTGCAATTCTCTGTACTGCCCTTTGGTTTATCTACTGCGCCCAGAGTCTTTACCAAGTGCCTGGCACCAGTAGTGGCTTACTGCAGACTTTAGGGGATCCAGATTTACCCCTATTTGGACGACTGCCTTATTCAGGCAGACAGCAAAGATCTTCTGCTTCAACATCTGGACTTTGTTCAACGTCTTCTCCTCCTACTGGGATTCTCAGTGAACACAGTCACATTTGATCCCTTCTCAACAAATGGTATTCTTGGGAGCCCTCTTAAATACAACCTTACAAAGGGCCTTCCTCACTCCAGAAAAACAAACTCAGCTGGCTTCTACTTTCAACACCTTAGCAACTCTATCTCAGCTCACTGCAAGGAAATTCCTGCAGGCTCTGGGCTACATGGCTTCCTGCATTCTGTTGATTCCAAACGCAAGGCTTCACATGAGAAAGCTTCAATGGTATCTGAAAAGTGTATGGTCACAGCATTACCACGATCTGGATATTCTGATTCCTCTGATCCCCTGCCTTCAGAGGGAGTTCCTCTGGTGGTCCAGGGTATGCACTTTAAACAAAGGAAAGCCCTTTCGTCTTCCTCAACCTACTCAAATCCTAACCACGGACGCCTCGGATTATGCTTGGGGAGCACACTTTCTAGACAATTGCCAGCAGGGAACCTGGACAAAGGACCATCTTCACTGGCACATCAATCTGAAGGAAATGTTGGCAGTTCAAAATGCCCTTCTAGCCTTCAAGAACCTTTTACAACCAGGGCCTCTGCTAATTCGCACAGACAACACCACGGTCATGTGGTACATCAACAAGCAGGGGGGTTCTCATTCACCCCTTTGCAGACTAGCTATGGCTTTATGGGACACAGCTCTAAATTTGAATCTACACCTCCAGGCTCAATTCATTCCAGGGAAACAGAATCTCTTAGCAGACAGCCTGAGCAGAAACATTTCAGATCCTCACGAATGGATGCTAGACACCAACTTATTCAACAGGATTACTGCAGTTTGGGGATGTCCCCAGATAGATCTGTTGCATCCCATCTCAATCATCAGCTGCCTCGCTTTTGCACCAGGTCCTTCCACAAAACAGCTTGGAGAGTGGATGCCCTGTCCTTCAGCTGGAGAAGCCTTTCAGCATATGCCTTCCCTCCTCTTCCTCTACTACCTCGGGTATTACTGAAGATAAAACAGGACAAGCCCAAGTTCCTCATCTTGATTGCTCCAAATTGGCCTCGACAGTTTTGGTATCCAACTTTAAAGCACCTGTTCTTGGGGCCTCCTTGGATTCTCCCACTGAACCCTTCACTTTTGTCCCAGCATCAGGGTCAGTTACTACATTCAATCCTCAAGACCCTTTGCCTGGCAGCTTGGCTCTTCAAAGGAATTTGATTTCCTCTAGTCTTCCCAAACAAGTTTTGGATGTTCTTTTGGAAGCTAGACGGCCTAGCACTAGGAAATCCTATGCCTCTAAATGGAAGAGGTTTTGTATTTGGATGCAGGACCGAGGCTCGGATCCTCTGGTACCTGATCTCTCTTCTATTTTGCTTTACCTTTCGGAACTTTTATCTAAAGGACTTTCCTTTTCTTCCATTAAGATTCATGCTTCTGCTATTTCTGCGCATTTCAGTTCTGATCCTCCTGTTTTTTCTCATCCTTTGGTGAAGCAATTCTTGAGAGGGGCTAAAAATTTGCGGCCTCCCAGGACCCCTCCTGTCCCTGCCTGGGACCTTAATTATGTTTTAGAAAAACTTACTTTGCCTCCTTTTGAGCCTGCTGCATCTTCAGATATTAAGTTTTTATCCTGAAAGACTGTTCTTTTAGTAGCATTGACCTCTGCCAGAAGGGTCTCAGAGTTGCAAGCTCTCATGACTGTGGAACCATACCTTATTTTCCATCAGGACAGAGTATCCTTGAGGACCAATCCTACCTTCATGCCTAAGGTGATTTCGAAAGCGCTTTAAATCAGACAATTCACCTTCCTACTTTCTTTCCAAATCCTCAAAATAAAAGGGGAAAGGATTTTGCATTCATTAGATGTGCACAGACAGTTACGATTTTACCTGGGCAAGACTAAAGAGTTCAGAAAGTCTAATCAATTGTTTGTTTCTTTTGCCTCCAGTTCTCTTGGAAAACCTATTTCTAAACAAACTATTTCCATATGGATTGCTTATGGAATCAGATTTTGTTACACTCATCATGGGAAACAGTTTCCAGGTACCATTAGAAGTCATTCTACTAGAGCAGCTGCCACTTCTACAGCTTTCCTCAGAGGAGTCCCTACCAAGGATATCTTGGAAGCTGCCACTTGGAGTTCTGTGCATACTTTTTCCAAGCACTACAATCTCCCCCTGTTTTCTAAGTCCAGGGCAGGCTTTGCCTCTGCTGTCTTGCAGGGTATTCTTGCCTCCCCTCTTCTATCTAAAGCCTCCTCCCCTTTTACACTGCTTTGGGATTCCACCCTACAGTTATGACTGCAACAGTGAAACACGAAGAACATAGTACAGTTGTGTGCACCTACCATAAATGTAGATGTTAGAGTGTCTTCACTGTTGCAGTCGGGGTTTCCCTCCCTCCTATCCCCTCTTTTTTCTCCCTTTTCCTTTTTTGTGGTGTATTTGTGTTTCCTTGTTGGATTCATTTTTGTTTTGTTGGAGACTTCTGACATCTAGGGCAAGAAAGGCTGGAGAAGATGGCGTCGGCTGAAGGCTATGTACCAAAGCGTACTGACGTCAGGGTACTAGCTTGTACAGCCGACGCCGGACCCAGACTTTGGGATTCTGGCCGACCTCGGGCTGCCTGCCGGCAGGAGCACCCTACAGTTATGACTGCAACAGTGAAGACACTCGAACATCTACATTTATGGTAGGTGTACACAACTGTACTTTCTTCATATTAGGCCTCCCAGGAAACCTGTTCCTTCTTGCTGGGATCTTAATTTTGTTTTAGAAAAAGTGACCCTGGCTGCCTTTGAGCCTGCAGCCTCAGCTTCTTTGCAACATTGCTCTTGTAAGACTCTAGTTTTGTTAGCCCTTACTTCTGCCAGACAGGTATCTGAGCTTCAAACCTTTATGGCTTGCCCTCCTTTTTGGTATTTCATAAGGACAGTGTGTCTCTCTCTCTTAATCTTCCTTTTTTGCCAAATATGGTAAATGAGTTGTCTGTTAGTCTATTCATTTGCCCACTTTTTTCCCCTCTCCGCAGTCTGCCAGCGAGAAGGTGCTGGACATGTTGGATGTGCATAGACAACTCAGATTTTATTTAGATAAGACTAAGACTTTTCATAAATCTGATCAGCTCTTTGTTTTTTTTTCATCTTGGGTCCTTAGGATTGGCTCTGTCCAATTAAACTATTTCTTGTTGGATTTCTAAATCCATTTCTTGTTATTCGTTTCATGGTAAGAGCCTTCTTTCTTGTGTTAAGGCTCATTGTACTAGAGCTGTGGCTTTTTCTGGTGCTTTTTTCAAGGGTTTGGATACTAGCTCTATTTCTGAGACGGCTACCTGGACTTCTGTGCATACATTTACCAAGCATTACAAGTTGGATGGAATTTCCAGAGCTAGAACTAGTTTTGCTAGGGCCATCCTTCATGGCTTCCTAGAGAGCCCTGCTGGTCCTCCTTCCTCTCCCTTCTTTTCTTCAGCTTTAGCACTGCCCCTGTTGCAATTAATACTGCAACAGTGAATATAATATCTACCTTTATGGTAAGATTTTTACACAGCTGTACTTTCTTTAGGGTGAGGTTTTAGTTAGCATGGTAGTCATAACAACAGCTGTTTTTTATATTTCTATTAATTTGTGAAGTTTAGTTTCTAACTTTTAAATTGAGAAATTTTGTCACAGGGCCTGAAAGAAAAAGTTCCCCAGAGAAAGGAAGTGATGGGCTTTTGTTTCAGGCTCTTCTTTGTTCACAAAAAAGGCATGGGGGCAATGGGGACTCATTCTAGGTCTATTACGACTTGTGTCTGTAAGTATCCAATTTCAAATATTGACATTCCAGGAACTGCTCCTCTTAAAATGGAATGTAGTGTTTGTGTTGTGTGTTTGACTTTTTTAATATTTGTTTGATGTGTACTGCCATTCTGGTTTTATTTTCCCGTAACAGTAATGACATTTATGAGAAAATAAGACTTTAAACATTTGCACTTTCACTCTTGATGCTCTCATCCCTTCCCATTGTGTGGACATGACCGGGTAACACTTTTCTGGGGGAAGAAGCACTGCTGGCCTAAGCAAAAGAATGAAAAATAAATTAAAAAAAAAATGTGAAACCACTGCAGTGGATCATCTGGAACAGCCCTTCTGTTTAGTCTTTGGTGTGGTAGTTCTGTTGTAGCAACTTTCATCCTTTTTACTGTTTATGTAATGTACCCTCACCTCCCTTTGACCCATCAGTTTCTCCTTTCAACACTGCTAGTATGATGTTTTGTGTTGAAAAAGAAAAGGAATGTCTTTATTGTTGCCTAAAAATATTCTTGTTATCCCTGGTAAGTGTATGTGCCTGGATAACACTAAACACCTTGGAATTATGCGATTAAGCTGCCAGATATGATATTGTCCATGCATCCAAGTGTGTTTTTTTCCATTTAAGTTGTTAAAAATGGATTTCTTCTTTCAAATTCACAGATGCTAAATGCAGATTAGTTGGCAGCAGCCAATTTTCATTATGTTTTATTATGTAGGATGGACTTTGAGCTTGATCTTAAGTTCCCAGGTTTTTAAGGTAACTTTGTATCTAAAATATACATACTGTCATATTCCAATTTTCAAGTGTCACACACAAGTCCTAAGGGATTATGTGGTGCCAGAGTGGACAGCATGTCCAGTTTTTGGTTTAGCTATTTCACCACGAATTAAAGTCTGTGAAGAACTGATCCAGCTGCCTCACCAGTCAGTTCTTTTGACACAGTGTGCCTGTGGCGTTCCTAATACACCCAATAATGTCCAACTGCAGCATGCAGATTGGAGGATTTAGTTCTTTCTTTGAGGCACTGATGATGTGCTTAATGTTATGAGGTGGGCTAAAAAAAACAAGTAATAGGAAATACCTAGATATGTGGAAAGGATTCTACCTCTGGTGCCAAAAACGGACCAGCACCATAATTGTGCAGTATTTATCTGCGCTCTCTTCCACTTAAAGGATAATTCCATAAAGGGACTTTTTTCAGCCATTTCAACCTGCTTATTTTTGGATATACATGATTTCTAGACCATTGATTTAATAGTTATTAAAGGGCGTTCTGCATCTCAGACCAACCTCTTCAACTCTTGCAAAAGCTTTAGATCTTAACTTTATGCTGGAAAAGCTTAATCCTAGCCCATTTGAACCAATAACACTGGCAGAAATCAGATTCTCATCTAGAAAAACATTTTTTGGTAACAATTTCCTCAGCTCAAAGATTATCAGAATTGCAGGTCTTGACATGTAAGTAGCCTTTTCTGACTTTTCCCAAGTGCAGGGTCACTTGTGTACTAATCCTTTATACCATATGTGAGCACTGAGGCTAATCTCAAGCTATCCAATTACCGGTGTTTTTTCCTTCTCCATAAAATGAGAGAGAGTGGATTCTGCATTTCCTGGATGTTCATAGGCAGCTGAAATGTTATCTGTATAGAACAAAATAATTCAGAAAAACTGAACAACTTGTTTTTAGCATTGCTGAAAATAGGAAAGTATGACCACTATCCAAGCAGACTATTAAAAAATAATACAGCATTCATTTGTGACAAAAATACCATGGAGATATTATTATACAGGACAATGTTGGGCCTAATTTTACTAGGGCCACCACCATAGCCCTTCTAAAAAGGAGTAAGTACATGATACAGTATGAAAGCAGCTGTTTGGTCCTCTGTTCACACCTTTTCCAGCCATTACAGGCTAGACCTCGTGTCTAGACCTAAAGCAGAGTTTACTAACATCTTGTCTGTCATACTGCCCTAATCCTCTTGAAGCTTCCAGTTATCCTGCCTGTGATGACTGCAAGTGCTAGTAGTCATGATGTTTTGACTACAACAGGGAACCACATTATGAACATAGCACAGTTGTACTAGGGTTAAACTATTCATGGCGTCTTAAAGTCTGCTCTTCAAATTTTCCCTTAGAACTAGCCAGTTTTAGTTTTAGCAGTCAAATCTGTTTCTTTGAGCTCAGCACTTGTTCAGAACTCATAGTAAGCACTAAATAAGCTACAAATTACTACAGCACTCAACTTTCCTCACTTGTCTAGAGGAAAACAGTTTTTAGTACTTAATAAATAAGCATCTATCCAGGTATGTCTAAGGGTCAGCTCCAGGTGTTTTCTCCTGTCTAACTGATGAATCTGGGCATCTTGGGGCAATGCAGCAATTGCCTCATGTACACAGACAACCCTCTCCCCCTACTACCCAACACTACAACCTGTGAGAGATGCACTTGTATAGCCAAACTGAAAGCAAAGCTCTCTTCACCCAAGACTGGACTAGACAGTCAAGAGGAGAAGGTAAACACTTGAACCACACCACACTCATCACATAGTCTCTCAAAACCTACACCACCAAAACACACACACAGAAAAATAAAACACGCACCTACATTTGCAGAGGCTCTCAGTAAAAATCTGCCCAAGCAACAGGGACGTCCAAAGCAGAAACTCAAGCAACCTCCACCACCAACATAACCCAAATGACACATAGCCTACAAACTCAGTGTGCCACTTGGCCACAAGCCCATAAGGCATAACAACGTACCCAACACACTAGTCATAGGTGACTCTTTAGTTAGGCACACTGATGTTCAACTAACCAGGCTAAACAAGGCGAATTTTATCGTCAGCTGCCTGTCTGGTGTCAGGATCTGCCACATAATGCACGCACTCAGATCACTCCACAACAAGTACATATATGACTCTGTCATTGTCCATGTCAGTGTGAATGACCTGAGATGTACCTCCCTGGACTACATGAAAAGACACCTGGAGGAGCTGTCTGATCATGTAGCCTAGGCAGGTATGACCCTAGCCCTCAGTAGCATCCTGCCATCACCCAGAATGATACCACAGTACAAGGACAAAATGATTGACTTCAACAATTGGCTAAGCTTCTGGTATCATTCTAAGGAGATCCAGTATCTGTCTGCCTGGGATGACATGATCGACACCACGATGCTTTGCCAGAGATGACCTCCAGCTGTCGCCCTTGGGGTTCCGGATACTGGCTAAGGCTCTTGCCAGCCCTCTCGTGCCTTTTTAGGCAAGGTTCAAATGACAAATTCACCAACATAATGGGTACAAGCAAGCAAAATATCAGGGTAATGCTACTCAATGCTAGAAGTCTAAACCTCAAAATGTAATCACTCGAGACCCTCCTTAAAATGGCGAACATCGACATCTATGCAGTGACAGAGACCTGGTTCAAGGCTGCAGAGAGCACCCCTACATTACCAGGCTATAATTCATACCACACCTTTCGGCCACCTAACCTGGACCGAAACACTAAAGGTGGAGGCATGTCCATATTCATTAAGGATTATCCACACCTCCAGGCTAGTTGCTCAGCATAATGCATCTGAGATTATCCAAGTGCAACTAACTCTGGGCAAGACCGCAGTCCAAATTATAGCTTGCTACAGATCCCCCACCATGCCCCAGGATTCCCACTCATTTCTTGATACACTGGAAAATATTAGGGCATAACCCAACACCCTAATAATGGGCGATTTCAACTACCCCACCATTAACTGGGAAAACTACTCGTGTACCAACTCTTTTGCTCAATGTTTTCTGGAATTCATAAATTCCAGTGCCTTGGCTCAACTTATCCACACCCCCACCAGGGGCAGCAATATCCTAGACCTGGTCATTACCAACATGAGCAACTGGTGTTCCACACCAGAGGTCAATTCCTCTTCGGTCTGATCCGACCGCAAGCTAATCACCCTAAACACCCTCATCCCGGCACCACCCACCATTAGGGAAACCACCATAAAAAATTTCTCCAAAGCCAACTTCACGCTTCTTAAGACAGAAGTGGCAAACTTCACGACACCCATGCAGACGGACAATAGTGGTACGGCAGCTGAATCCTACACAAATGTACTTTAGAAGCACTTACATGAGTAAATAGATTGTGCAATCCCTAACAGAACCAAGATGCTATCCTCCAAAAAAAAGTAAGCCAATCTGGTAGTCCTCTGCCATAAACAAACTCTACAACAGAAGAAAGAAACTGTTGCAAAAAAGAGTAAAATCCCATGATTGGAGGAACTCCCTGGTCAGCCTCAGTAAGAAGCTGAGATCCCTCATAAAATCCTCCAAAGCTAGTTACGAAAACAAAATTGCCACTGATTCTAAAGACAACCACAAAGCATTCTATAGCTTAGTCAAGAATCTCAATGGCAACACTCAGATCTGCTCTGAGTTACAGCATGGTAAAAAAAACCACTCTCCAAAGCCAAGAATACAGCATCCATGGGACCTGACAGCATTCCAGGCTGCGTTCTACATGAACTACAGAACGAACTGGCACCCCACCTAAATACCATGTTCAGTCATAGTCTCACCTCAGGCTTTGTGCCCACTGAATGGTGCACAGCAACTGTTATCCCACTCCACAAAGGGGGAGCCACCACGGACACTGGGAACTACCGCACCATTAACCTGACAAGCCTGGTCTGCAAGGCTATGGAACATATCATCATGGAACTTATAAACTATGACATTGGTAATCTCCAAACTCTGGACCCCTCCCAGTTTGGGTTTGTAAAAGGCAGATCAGGTCTCTTAAACCTGATAGAGTTCTTTGAAGCGGTCAACAAAGCCGTAGATGAGGGTAAGGTGGTTCACACAGCCAATTTAGATCTTGCCAAGGCTTTCAACATCATCCCCCACTCTGGAATTATAGATAAACTCAGTAAACTAGGTATAAATCCCTATGTCACAAGATGGGTTGCCAACTGGCTGACTGACAGAACTCACACTGTAAAAGCAGACTCAAAATCCGACTTCAGACCAGTGACAAGTGGAGTACCACAGGGTTCAGTCCTGGGTCCTCTCTTGTTTGGTATCTACTTCTCTGAAGTACAGGCTAACACAGAAGGTCTTTGGCAGATGACTGCAAACTAGGAGCCATAATTGAAAATCCTAACGATGTGGACATCCTACAAAAGGGCCCTCACTGAGACAGGTGCCTGGTGTCAAAACCATGGCCTTAAGCTCAATGCCAAAAAGTACATTGTCATCCCTTTTGGTAAAAAAACTCTGTACCCATGAACTACCACATAGGCGGTAGTCTACTTAACACCGAAAGTGTGATAATAGACCTTGGGACACAGGTGGACAGTAGTCTCTCCTTTGATAATCACATCACCACAGTAGTCCGGAAATCCTTCTATGTTGCACACCATCACTTTCTTGGGTGATGAAAGCCAGGGTACCTTTTTGGTTAGGCTTATATAGGCCCTAGGGCCAGTAGCCTATTACCTACCTATGAACCTATGTATAGTCACCTTACCATATTGTAGATGTTAGTGTAGTCACTGCTTCAGTCCTGTTCCCATCCAGCACCCCTCTGATATTTGATCAGGGCAGGTACATATCCTTCCCTGTGCTATGACCCTTTCATACTGTTACTCCTACCTTTTTTGCTCAGGTGCCAGAGTAGGATATCTGTTAGGCAGCTGATCAACATGTGTCTTTGTTGGAGCACTAGCTTCTAGTTTTGCATTTCCAACCTGTGTAGTTGGAGAGGAAGAAATAACCAAAGATGACTGTCCATATATCACGCTGTGCACTGGGAGCATGGGTTATGCCCAAGCTGAAGGTGATGTTATGCCAACTTGAGAGGATGGTGATTGGCTGTACGTCTGGCTTGTCCATCTAGATCCCTGCCTGTGACAGAGTTCTTTGAGACTATAACTGCAGCAGTGATCACACTAAAACATGTACAGTTATGGCAAGTTGACTAAACAACTGTATGTTTTCTTAGCATTTGGACAGTAACTCTGGAATGGGAGGTACTTCACCATTTAGAACTTTTTCTTCTGTATTCTTACCAGTCATGGTTACAGAAAGTAGTTTGACTTTCTTGTGTATTAAGCTGGAGTAAAGTAACCTAAGATGTTTATCGTAGTATTTACTGTTGCAGTCTTTGCTTCTGAGATTGGGTTGTAACCCATAGGCAGACAGTCTTCTAAATTTTTTTTGTCCCTTAGGGATTTGGCCGCTGTTGGACTTTGTGCGCCAGGATGTTGGTGGTATGAAATGGTACATTAGCCAATGTCATCATCAGATCCTTCTTGTTGTGCAGTAGTCTTTGTATTTCAATACAAGTAGTCTGACTGCTGAATTCAGTCTTTTGAAGAAAAGTATCCTTTTGTTTTTGATAGTACATTTTTGTGACACAGATTCCAGTACTAAGGAAACTGTTGCTAAATTTACTAACTGCTTGACCCTGTGGCAAATTAGTAACCCATTAAGACTGTCACAGCAAGTGTTATTTTTTCTGCCTAGGAATGGGGCAGAATGGGGATTCCCATCTCAACGGTGTGAAATTTACCCCAAAGACAATCCATTGATGACAGTGTTCATTCCAGGAGTTCAGTGCCCTAAACATGGTGTGAACGGTTAAGACCCATGATGGCATTGTCCAAGGCATCCAGTAGTGTGCCTTCAAAAAAAAAACATTCAGAAAAGAGGGAGAAGAGAAAGAAATATGTGGACATCACTATTAACTCTAGGTTTCCATGCTATGGAAATTCCATACTAGCAGTTTACGACAGACTCCTTTGTCGTAAAGGTGTGACTGCTGTGCAGGGCCCACACCTTTGGTATCTGGCATGTTCTCTTGGACTAAAATCTTGGATACTCTTTAAGCAGCCACTGAGTGACCACCAAGGTGCACATTTTGATAACTGAAGGGAAAGACAGGGTCCCTAGAATGTTTCTTCACACAATTCTTGTAGACCATATCACAATTTCAGTCACCTTTCTTGAATATAGGGATCACAAGGCACCAAAGCCCAAACAGGTACAGCCCAGCTTACTTGCATCTTGACTGGACAGTTTATCAGTCTAATCCACTGACCAGGCTTTGACTTCAGATGCACTGATTCATTTAGCCAAACCACTTATTCCTTATATGAAATGTAAGAGGCCCTAACCAACATCCATGTTTGGGAGTCCCTTTCACAAAGAGAGAGGTTGATACTCCTGAAGTACAGTCTAACTCAGACTTGAAGCTGATGTATTGCTTGTATGGGAAGACTTTAATCAAGCAAAGACCTTGATTCAAACACTCAGGATAGTTTGCCTTCTCTTTTTCCACCAGTGTACTGCTCCTTTGGAGATGCTCTCCAAAAAATAAAGGAAACGTAGCAGTGGTATTCCAAGGAGGCCTCAGAAGCCCAGCAAAGATACAAGGCCTTCAAGGTTCCCATACCAAGGTATCCAAGTGCTCCTCTAGTGTTAGTGCTCGTGGAGGATGTCTTAGAAAATGCATCTCTGGAGCCTGATTCCACAACATTGAGATGTCCTTTTCTGGATTTATCCGGTACAAAATTAATAATTGCAAATAAATTACCATACTAATTATATTTTTGCATTTGAGTCCCTTATTTTCAATGTTAGTGGTTCTAAGTGTAAAGCAAATAGCAAAGGGGAAGAAGACACCCCTACCTAGTAGGAACCCTCCCTGTTTTAATTCTTGCCTGCAGTCCTTCATTTATCTTTCTAATTAACTATATGATTGTGTCAGAGAATATCTGTATTTTCTTACATTCTGCTTCCCTCTGGATCATCGTTATGCTGTTAATGTTAAATGTTTACCTCCCCTCCACAAAACAGCATTGATCCATGTCTGTCAATTTTGGCAACACCTTTGCCATTCTAGTCATGATTTAAAATTGAAATGGGTCTGTATTAAGGTGGGTCTGATGGGTCTTTACCATCCTTAGCAAATACAGTCACCACAACTTTCTTCCAAGATGTCAGTGCTTCTCCTCCTTTTAAAATACTGTTATAATCCTCCAGATCTTTATTGCTTTCTTGTCTCCTAACTTCTAAACTTCCACAGGACTACCATCTGTTTTCTGGAGACTTTCCTGAAGATTGATTAATTGTACATCACCATTTTTATCTCATCCTGTCAAATCTTAACTGTTAGTTCTCGAGTGTAATCCCCCTCTAACCTTGGTATAATTAAGTCTTCTTTAAATATTTCCACATTTCTGTGCTGCATACAAATTTTCATAAAATTTACAAAATATCTGTAAAATCTCTATAGTTTTTCCAGTTGTTTTTCTTGTTATAGGCTCCCTAAGTTTAGCAACATCCCTTTTTGCTTTCTTACTCGAGGTTCTTATTTTGGTGACAAAGAACTGGGACCACAGTTCCCTTAGCCAGATTTCATATGAGGGGTGCTCCAGTGGACCCTCTAAGTTCAGTGGTAACTGAGATATCAACCCATAAGTTTCCAGTGACTACAAAGGGACTTACGTTTCCTGTGACTACAAAGGGACTTAAGGAATTTTCAAAATCCCTTGCAGGAACCACTGCCGGAGAGGCTCAATCTTCTGTGGCTTCACAGTTGGCTACCTTTCAATCTATTTCAAATTTGTCCATGAGGCTTATCTCGCATGCAGTTGAAGGTGCTTCAGGGGCATCGGGTTCAGGCTTTTCCATCAGGAGGATGGATTGGATGCGCTTGTGTAATTTTTGCGGAGCCCTTCAAGTCTTTGCTCATCAATGCACCCTTTGACGGAAGGCTGCTGTTTGACCCAAAAGTGAAGGACGCACTTTCCAGGTGCGAGAAAGATGGAAAGACACTTTCTGCATGGGGTTTACATTTTTTGAGCTCTCAAAGATCCTTTTCTAGGAGTCAACAAGGTGTTCAAAAGATATGGTTTAGAAAATCCCAGGGTCCTTTCCAAGGTCCGTGTGGAGATGGTTCCCCCAGGGACAGAAGGGGGAACTCGATTGGATGACCATGCCCACATGGCAGGGGAGGCCCAGAAAACCAAGGGTCCAGGGATTCTTTCTCTGATGGACAATATTAACACTCCTGAGAGGATGCCCGATGACCCTCACTTGCCTAAATAGGGAGGCAGACTATCTCTGTACCAGAGAACCTGGCAAGAGATAAAAGATACATGGATGCAGACGATTATTTCCAAAGGTTATATAATTCCCCTTTCCCCTACCTCCTCCATCTATAAGCAAAATTCTGTTGTTCCACCCAACGAGAGGAAAGCAGCAGCACTACAGATAAAAAAGCTGCTAGAAAAAAGTCATACAAGAGGTCCCACAGACAAGATAGAATCTGGAATTTACGCAAGTTTCTTTTTAATGCCAAGGAAAACTGGACTGCAGACCAATTTTGGATCTCAGTGACTTGAACCAGTAATTTCAACACACACAGTTTCAGATGGTCAGTGTTCAATCCATTCTCCCTTTTCTGTGCAAGGACGACTGGATGTGCTCGATAGACCTTTCAAGATGCATACTGTCACATAAAAATGAACAAGACATTCTAGTAGGTATTTACGCTTCTGGGTGGGAGCCAGTCATTACCAGTTCAGAGCACTGCCCTTTGGCCTCATCATAGCCCCCAGGGTGTTGACCAAATGCATGGCAGTGGAAGCAGCTCACTTCAGATGCCAGGGAGTTGGAGTGTTTCCATACACGGACAGCTGGCTCTTTACCATCCCGACCAGGCATCTACTCATAAGAGCACGAGATCAGGCACTCCAGACTTGCTCCCATTTGGGAATAACCGTAAATTGCAACAGTTTTCAGAACCATTTCACATATTGGAAGTCATAGGAGCAATTTTCAACACGGTATTAGTGAAAACATCTCTTCCTTTCTCAAGGATCCAAATAGTCAGATTCCAGGTCAGAAAAATAATTCACAGTACCACAGTCTCAGCCTGATTTGATTCTACAAGCCTTAGGAACAATGTTGGTGGTGATGGTCCTAGCTCTGAGAATTCTTCAGTGGATGTTAGCAACACAATGGTCTATTCTTTACCAACATACTTCAGCCCAAATAAGAATCACTTAGGCATGCAAGAGATATTTTTGGTGGTAGATTCAGTCAGATCAGGTTCTACAGGGCCATCTTTCATTCTCCCTCAACCCAAGGCCATAGTGACCACAAACTCATCCCATATTTGGTGGTGGGGGGCACTTTCTGGGGAAAACAGTCCAAGGCACTTTGTCTCCCGAAGAAGCCAACATGCATAGCAGTGTTCTTAGCATTGCAGGCCTTCTAAAACGCACAACTTTTGGAACAGTTGTGATTCAGACAGGAAGAATAACTTGTCAGAACACTGCTATGAATCCAAACCTTTTAATAAAACGAATAAAACCAGCATACAACTCTTGAAATTTTCAATGGAATAAGCGCTTTCGGGTATGTACCCTTCCTCAGATTAACAAACAATCATAACCGTTCAAATTTAAATAACAATCCAACCAATGAACTATCAGTAAAACACCCACCTATTTTTAAGGGCAGGTTTCATAGGCACATTATCATTCAGGCTACTAGGGGTTCTATGTGCCATAAGTTCTATAATCCACTTCACCTCTAAAGCTTCTGTATGTTGTCTTCTATCACCACCTCTATTATTCATTCTTACATTTAACAATGGCCAAGGCTGAATTTAATTGGATTCTGAGAATGAGGGCACATCTATACCCAGGCTTAAATAATTTTATTTCTATCAAGCCTATATTATAAATGTACTCACTATACGTTTCCTATTATGTTAAGGGCTATAACATATTAGATGAAGTAGTGGTTGAAATATAACAACCTTTGCACCATTCAGTATTTTGAATTGGCATTTTTTGTACCACTATTACCGTGACATGGAAATGGCTAAGTCCAATGAAGCTATACTAACATATGGACACCAATTGAGTTTTGTTAGCATACAATTACATTTTAACACAGTAATGTTTGCAATGTTTTGGTGTTTTAAAATGACTATTAGATTTCTGCTATTAACAACATGTATATGAAAGTTGGAGATTCGTAATGACATGGATACAGACAAGTTTTCTATTTCCATTGCTGATATATGTTTATATACTTTATCAATAGGAACTATTGGCTCTGTATGTATAGTGTTAAATACAGTTAAGTTTGTGCACGTATTTACATTCCAGCATTTATATGGATACCGTTTGTATATATGTTAGATGCTACATAAGAACATTGTTTATAGTCTACACTGTATAATTTATCAGTATTTTTGGCTCCATTGATAATGCAGAGGCCCACATATACCTGGGTTTTATCATATGGTATTCCAATTATAGCCATTCATAAGTGTTTATTCACAAAGGGCTTTAGTTTTATATTTAGTTTTGTCATATGTTTTATCCATTATATTTATGTTGTGCATAATATCTATTTATATATGGAATAATTAAGTTATTTAATATCATACGGGTTATATTCTATTGTAGACACATGACCAAATAAACAGAGTTAATAACTTAGTCCATTTAGTTTAATGCTCTGCCCATCGGTTTATTCATACACGTTCTCTTCAAGAAGGTATAACATATACCCTTCAGACATATTTGATGTGACAAGAATTGGCTTTATGACCAGTAAACCCCTTACATGCTTCACTTTACCATTAGGAATTGTTTGGTTAACTATTAGATATATATTGCCGTAGTGTTAGAACTCTCTGTTACAATACAAGCCCTAATGTAGATTAAACAAAGACTTCTGAATAACGTCACCATGCTGGGCGTATCACTTTAATTGAAAGAACCACAATATGTACGCTATCCTGCATATTGACGTGATTTTGCGTAAAGGATCATTCACGGCAAGAACTTACTTTTGTTTACATGTCTTTGTAAGGAGTTTACCATTCTAATCCCTTTGAAATGTGCATCCAACAATCAGTGTCACGACACAGTAAGTTTTAAAAATAACAGTTATTGCGATCATACGCCAGATGATTTCATGTTAGTTATGGTAATTTGAACATCTTGGTTGTTTGTAATGACTATTTTTGCCAACTGCAGGCATTTTTTAATCACAACACAACTAGCGATCCTACCATCTAAGGGATTATTTCCTTGTTACATATAGACTGCTTTACAGTTTGTTTTAGATTATCATGAATGCAAGCTATACGAACTATAAACAGACGTATTTTAAAGTGTCAATGTTACAACCTTATTGTTGATGCTCTCTATATGGTTTATCTATATGTACTTTAATGTTTGCTTTTGATGGAACTTACGAATCAATGATTCTCTTGTTTTTAATGCTTTTTGTAAATGTTTTAGTAGCGCGATGATTAAGAACATGTTTTGTGCAATAAGATCTATATTTATCACAAGTCATGAATGAGTTATGCTTACATTTAGGATGTTGTTTACATAGTGCTAGCAACAGTTGCCAATATTCTGAAATTTGAATAGCAGATGACTCGATTGATTGAATGATTGTTTTATTAATTGGTGTACTCTTCCCGCCTTGTTGGATTTAAGAGGGAGAGTTTTTATAAGCTTTTATGTCTGAGGAAGCGTAGGTAACCCTACGCGAAAGCGCTTACTCTTTTTGTTCCATGGATTAAATATTTTCATATTTTGGAGACGTTGTGAGTGACTTTTTCGAACTGTCTTTTGACCTGCTGCATATTGAACATGGTTAGACTACCGTTTACTGTTGTCATTCATTCTTACATTTGTTATAGCCCTAAACTTGAATGTATGTGTGGTACAACATTCAATATGCCTATATAGAGCATTATGAACATCACCTTTTCTGATGGCAGAGAGGTGTTGCAATATCCTTACCTTAAACATACAATTAGTCTTTCCAATATAGAAGCTTGGGCAATGTTGACACTCCGCTGTATAGACTATATCCTTAGTTCTACATGTGGCCTTCGCCCTAAATTCAAAGATTTTTTTTTTCAAAGATTTTTTTTAGTGACTGGATGTATAAAAGTGATACTACCATCTATATACATACAGGCTTTACATATTCCACAAGGAACTGTTCTCATATTAGCCTTAAAAGATATTGTCCTGTTGATCTTTTCTTTACATATGATATCCTTTAGGTTCTTGTTTATCCTAAACCCAAACCTAGGCATATTGCCTACTATACTCTTTGTTTTTTCTTCACTTGTTAAGACATTCCAATTTTTGCGAATAACATCACATACACCCTTAATATTACTACTATATGTCAACATGATCTTTAAATCTTGTCCTTTCTGCATGACATGGGGTGGATCCTCTAGTTGTCTTTTTCCATGTGATAACCATGGTTTATACCTCTTTCTCCTGTCATCTTTATCCCTATCTATGTGTTTATTTACTATACCATCATTATAGCCTCTGTCTTGAAAATAGCCTTTCAGCTTTTGTACTTGTTTCTCAAACTGTACATCACTAGAGCAAAGTCTAGATACTCTACTAACCTGTCCCTGTATAACATTGGGGAATGTAAACCTGGGATGCATACTATCATATGTTAACAGTGTGTTTCTCCAACAATCCTTTCTATATAAACTAGATGAAAAACCTTCCACTGTTTGTTGTATATGAACATCCAAAAAATCTATTTCTGAAAAGGAAGTGGCTACTGTAAATCTTAAAAATGTGGTAGTTGAGTGTATATAGGTGATGAACAAATCTAACTCCTCCCTAGTACCTCTCCACAAAATAAAAATATCGTCCACAAAACACTCATATAGCGCTATGTGTTGTAACCATATTCCATTCAGTAAAAAAGATTTTTTCTCCCAAAATGATAAGACCAGGTTAGCATAAGTATTGGCACAGGGGGTGCCCATGGCTACCCCCTGTGCTTGTCTATACGCCTGTTGTATCCCCAAAAAGACATTATTTTCCAAAACCAGTGCTAACATGTACCTCAGTAAACATATCTTACCTCCTTCCATCCCCATGTCACTCAGCAATGAACTGATCGCATCAATACCATAATCATTGCTTATCACTGTGAAAAGATTTTGTACATCCATTGTGACCATTAAAAACATTTGTTTGGACTGTCCTATATTAACTTCACCTAAAGTTTTCAAAAATTGTCCAGTATCACTCAGGATGTCATCTATCATGTCCACATAGGGCCTCAAGGTGTATTCTAACCAAATCGATATATGTTCAGTGACCCAACCCCTCCCTGACACTATAGGTCTGAGGGGTGGGTCCACTAAAGATTTGTGTATCTTTGGGAGGGCCTTAAAAATGGGTGTAACTACTACTCCTATCCACAAAAATTGAAACAATGCCTCATTTATTTTCATATCCTCCAATAAATATTTTAATTTGTTGTGTACAGTGTCTATCACTTGTTTTACTGCTAAAGGATTGATAGGTATATATACGTTACCATCAGATAATAATTCCTGTATCTTTTTCTGATAGTATACTGTATCTAATAAAACTACTGCTCCTCCTTTATCTGCCATTTTAATTGTCAAATTTTCATTGTTACTTAAATCATATAGGGCCTTTCGTTGGATAGAAGTAAGGTTGTAATATTTATTCTCCTTCCCTACATAAACATGATTTGCTAAATCTTGCTCACAACATTTAAGAAACACATGCATGGCTGTAGTAAACGGCGGTGTAAAACTGCTTGGTTGTCTTAATCCTGGGTCTCTAAATGTATTAACACCAAACATATCCTTAAGCGCCACATTTCTACAAAAAACATTAGGTCCATAATGACCTCATTATAAACACTCTCCCTGCTGGGTCCAAAGGTTAAACCTTTGTTTAAAACAAAACATTCATCATCAGATAGACAATGACTAGATAAATTGTAAACAATATTAAAATCATTATCAGTCACTCTATTGTCAGTCTTTTTTTGTTGTTGTCCCTGCCCTCGCTCAATGAACGTTTCCAAGCACCCTTCTTTACGGGTGCTGGAAGTTGAGCCAAAAAACGTTGCTCACCTTGTATCTCTTTACGCCTGGCACCCATCTGTAAGGACTCAAGTGGCAGACCTTCTTTAGCATCAGTTCGTACATTATTTGTGACGTTACCACCATCCTCCTCTACCACCGGAGTAACCAAAACTTGTTGTGGTGTCCACTGTGTTGGCTCCAAATCCTGTATTACATCTGACTGCTCTGCGGTAGCTGTTGATGGGTGTATGGTACCGCAAGCTGAAGGTACAGATCTGCTAATAGACGTCACATCCGGTTTTCTCGTTTCAAATCTTTTTGAAGGTGGAACATTCACAGACCTATTCTGTGCCGTATCTCTGGGCCACAAGAAGATGTTCCCCCTTAAAAAATCATCGTGGTCTCTTCTCATTTTCCCAGCCTTTTGAATTTTAAGTTTTTCATCACTCTCTGATAGTGATGTATAACTGTTCCAGTCTTTCAACAAATATTTTCTCTAAAAATTCTGTTTCAAGTTTATGCTGTAATGCCACAACACTCTTTTTCAAGGCTTCTATTTCAGGTTCAAAAAAGTTAATCAAGAGTTCCATATACTGGAACCCAGTGCGTATGTTAATTAATTGCCACTTGGCTAGCAACTCTGGATACCGCTCGCCTTGAGTCGGCATACATAGTACCCTCATAACTCTGGGTACTATCCCAAACTTAAGGCAAGCTTCAAAATGGTGAGTCTGCCATTGAAGACGTTGCAGCTTTCCCACTTTATAACTAAAGTTTCTAAGTGTCTCGTCAAAGTTCTTATCAGTGCTCACAGGTATAGAGTCAGCCAAACAGTTGTCTTTCAGAACCATAAAGTCCATATTCAATAGTGGATTGTCTTTAGGAAAAATATTTTTAGTAGACGTTCCATCCGATCGATCCTTCATACGGCTCAACATAGCCAATGAATATGAAGTGGTGGTAGCTACTGCTGTTCCCTCCATAGCATGTAAGGCACACAGAACATAAAATAACAGAAAGTCACACAAAGTAGATGTTCAGTGCCTCACCAAAGTTCCGACTGAGTACCAAGAAACAAATTGAAGGAAGAATAACTTGTCAGAACACTGCTATGAATCCAAACCTTTTAATAAAACGAATAAAACCAGCATACAACTCTTGAAATTTTCAATGGAATAAGCGCTTTCGGGTGTGTACCCTTCTTCAGATTAACAAACAATCATAACAGTTCAAATTTAAATAACAATCCAACCAATGAACTATCAGTAAAATACCCGCCTATTTTTAAGGGCAGGTTTCATAGGCACATTATCCTTCAGGCCAGGGGTTCTATGTGCCATAAGTTCTATAATCCACTTCGCCTCTAAAGCTTCTGTATGTTGTCTTATATCACCACCTCTATTATTCATTCTTACCTTTGTTATAGCCCTAAACTTGAATGTATGTGTGGTACAACATTCAATATGCCTATATAGAGCATTATGAACATCACCTTTTCTGATGGCAGAGAGGTGTTGCAATATCCTTACCTTAAACATACAATTAGTCTTTCCAATATAGAAGCTTGGGCAATGTTGACACTCAGCTATATAGACTATATCCTTAGTTCTACATGTGGTCTTCGCCCTAAATTCAAAGATTTTTTTAGTGACTGGATGTATAAAAGTGATACTACCATCTATATACATACAGGCTTTACATATTCCACAAGGAACTGTTCCCATATTAGCCTTAAAAGATATTGTCCTGTTGATCTTTTCTTTACATAGGATATCCTTTAGGTTCTTGTTTCTCCTAAACCCAAACCTAGGCATATTGCCTACTATACTCTTTGTTTTTTCTTCACTTAAGACATTCCAATTTTTGCAAATAACATCACATACACCCTTAATATTACTACTATATGCCAACATGATCTTTAAAACTTGTCCTTTCTGCGTGACATGGGGTGGATCCTCTAGTTGTCTTTTTCCATGTGATAACCATGGTTTATACCTCTTTCTCCTGTCATCTTTATCCCTATCTATGTGTTTATTTACTATACCATCATTATAGCCTCTGTCTTGAAAATAGCCTTTCAGCTTTTGTACTTCTTTCTCAAACTGTACATCACTAGAGCAAAGTCTAGATACTGTACTAACCTGTCCCTGTATAACATTGGGGAATGTAAACCTGGGATGCATACTATCATATGTTAACAGTGTGTTTCTCCAACAATCCTTTCTATATAAACTAGATGAAAAAACTTCCACTGTTTGTTGTATATGAACATCCAAAAAATCTATTTCTGAAAAGGAAGTGACTACTGTAAATCTTAAAAATGTGGTAGTTGAGTGTATATAGGTGATGAACAAATCTAACTCCTCCCTAGTACCTCTCCACAAATTAAAAATATCGTCCACAAAACACTTATATAGCGCTATGTGTTGTAACCATATTCCATTCAGTAAAAAAGATTTTGTCTTATCATTTTGGAAGAAACAATCATGGTTATCACATGGAAAAAGACAACTAGAGGATCCACCCCATGTCACGCAGAAAGGACAAGATTTAAAGATCATGTTGACATATAGTAGTAATATTAAGGGTGTATGTGATGTTATTCGCAAAAATTGGAATGTCTTAACAAGTGAAGAAAAAACAGAGTATAGTAGGCAATATGCCTAGGTTTGGGTTTAGGAGAAACAAGAACCTAAAGGATATCCTATGTAAAGAAAAGATCAACAGGACAATATCTTTTAAGGCTAATATGGGAACAGTTCCTTGTGGAATATGTAAAGCCTGTATGTATATAGATGGTAGTATCACTTTTATACATCCAGTCACTAAAAAAATCTTTGAATTTAGGGCGAAGGCCACATGTAGAACTAAGGATATAGTCTATATAGCTGAGTGTCAACATTGCCCAAGCTTCTATATTGGAAAGACTAATTGTATGTTTAAGGTAAGGATATTGCAACACCTCTCTGCCATGAGAAAAGGTGATGTTCATAATGCTCTATATAGGCATATTGAATGTTGTACCACACATACATTCAAGTTTAGGGCTATAACAAATGTAAGACTTAATAATAGAGGTGGTGACATAAGACAACATACAGAAGCCTTGGAGGCTAAGTGGATTATTGAACTTATGGCACATAGAACTCCAGGCTTGAATGAGAATGTGCCTATGAAACCCGCCCTTAAGAATAGGCGGGTGTTTTACTGATAGTTCATTGGTTGGATTGTTATTTAAATTTGAACTGTTATGATTGTTTGTTAATCTGAAGAAGGGTACACACCCGAAAGCGCTTATTCCATTGAAAATTTCAAGAGTTGTATGCTGGTTTTATTCGTTTTATAAAAAGGTTTGGATTCATAGCAGTGTTCTGACAAGTTATTCTTCCTTCAATTTGTTTCTTGGTACTCAGTCGGAACTTTGGTGAGGCACTGAACATTTACTTTGTGTGATTCAGACAGGTAATGTGTCAGTAGTTTGGTACATCAAAAAGGAGGAGAAACCAAATCTCACCACTTTCTAATAGCAATGCGTATTCTGTTTAAGTACAATGTGATAGACAAATCGAACAGATCCATTCTACTACCTCACGAGTGGTCTCTCAACGTGAACTTGACAAAAATGATTTTCTGTTGATGGGGCCAGCCTTGCAGCAGTCTTTTTGCTTCACCCCTAAACAACAAGTGCAGCAGCTTCTTTGCCCTCCTCCTGGGGGATTCACCTAGGGACGCTGTTCTCCATTGCCCCCCCCCCCCCAATTCCCCTTGCTCCCCAAATTTCTGAAGAAAGTTGTCAGGTTGAGGAGCAGAATCATCCTCATTGAACCTTACTGGCCTTGACAGATTTGGTTCACCTTCCTTTGGCCTCATCTGCTTTATCTACCTTGAATTCTGGACCCGATTCCGGACCTCCTATCTCACCTGACAAGCATGATTCACCTCAATATCTCAGACCTAAAGCTAACAGCGGAGTTTCTTCAAATCTGCTAATAGCCAGACAACTAATGCTCTCCTCCCCTGTCCATCACATACTTTATATTCCCTTAAGGCTTTTGCAAGGAAACTTTACAGAAATAAATGGAAAGGTTAGTGTTTTGGCACAACAGAAACACACTGACCCCTTTTCAGCTCCTGTACAAAGTATTCTTGAATTTTTGGCAACAGTTTTTAGTGAAGGAGCTAGCTCCTCAATGATTAGAGTTCATTTAGCAGCAATCTCTACTTTTCATATTGGATTTGAGAATTCTTCCATGGCTTTGTGAAGCCTTTTTGAGAGGCACCCTTCTTCTGAGACCTCCATATAATGAACCCTACTCCACCATGGGTTTTAAATGTGATACTGCTGGCCTTAATCCATTATCCCTTTGTGCCAGCAGCTAAATGTGACCTTAAATTCCTGACCTGGAATACTGTCTTTCAGGTGGCTGTTACCCTGGCTAGAAGAATTTCAGAACTTCAGGCTTTGTCCCTACTTGATTTTTCATAAGGATAGTTGCATTACAAGTCCAGATTTTAAGTATTCTTTCTTGCATTTTTCGACCATTTGTGTTATTTGACGACTGTTTCTGTCTATTTTATAGTGGTATTACCTGTTTTTCCTGTTTTTATAAGCTTTAATTGTTGGTTGCACTTCTTAGTTTAAGTTTGCTTAAAAGTTAAACTACAGGCTAATACACTCAAGTGTACTAGCTTTTGATAGCATTTAATCGAAAAGCAAAGCATTTATTGTGTTTTCTGTTCTGTCTGTGAAAAAAATTAAAAAAAAAAAAAAAAAATATTCTTGTTCTCCTAACTTTCCTGGCTAGTTGTTCCAGTGATCAGGTTTTGCTGATCCCTGGGCTTTGTCTTGGTTCCTGTACTTCTCCATTTTCTTTGTTTGGTCAGGGGGAAGTTTCTTTACTCACCAGTGGGAGTGGGGAGTACTGAGCTGCCTGTTTGTCCTCAGAGGATTGGTTTAAGACAGTAACTTGTAATTCATTGGCCATTTTGGGTAATTTCCTGCCTTTTCCAGCCCCCTGCTATAAAGCACGCTTTAGCATGGAGTTGCCACTAGAGCAGCATCGGGCAGCGCCGGTTTAACAAGGTTAAACTTTTTCTGGCAAAAAAAAAAAAAAGCACTGTCTTAAAAGCATCTTCCTTGCAGGTTAAGCACTCCTATATTATACAAAGTCCCTCACTTTCGAACCCCCCCCCCCCAGGAGTACCCACTTCCTTACTAAGTCCTCTCTTATTCAGTCTCATACCTAACTTCTTAAATTTCTAGCATGTCGAAGGGCCAGATGCTGGTGTCCTCTCCTGCCCAGTTGGTGAATCTGGGAATATTGAGGCAATGTTACAATTGCCTCATGTACACAGACAACCCTCTCCTCCTCCCACATAACACAAATACTTGCGAGAGATGCAGCTATTTAGCCAAACTGGAGGCTGAGCTCTCTCAATTCAGGACTGGCAAGACCAGACAAGAGGAGAAGGCAACTACACACACCACAAAACCAGCCTCACATAATGCTACCACACCACTGAATCAAACACATAAACACACAAAGACTTACTCGGAGGCTCTGAGTAAAAATTTACCTAAACAGCAGTGGCCTCCAAAGCAGACACCCAAGCAACTGCTACCTCAAGACACCCCACAAGCAACACACAAACCACAAAATCAGTGTGCAAAGCAGTCACAGCCCTTAAGGCCAAATACAACACCAAACATACTTGTCATAGGTGACTCCATAGTCAGACATACTGACGTCCCACTCACCAGGCTGAACAAGGAGAGGGTCACAGTAAGCTGCCTATCGGGTGCTAGAATTCGCCACATAACACAAGCACTCTGGTCACTCCACGGCAAGTACAAATATGACAGTCATTGTCCATGCTGGTGTGAATGACCTGAGACGTACCTCCCTGGACTACATGAAGAGACATATAGAGGAGCTCTCTGATTATGTAGCCCAGGCAGGTATGACTCTGACCTTGAGCAGTATCCTTCCTTCACCAAGAATGATGCCACAATATAGAGACAAGATGATCAGCTTTAACAATTGGCTTAACTCCTGGTGTCATTCAAAGGGTATCCAGTGTCTGTCTGCCTGGGATGACATGCTTGACAAGCCATGCTGCTTTGCAAGGGATGGCTTGCACCTGTCACCCCTGGGATTCTGGATATTGGCTAAGGCTCTTGCCACCCCCATAGTGCCTTTTTTAGGCAAGGCTCAAATTCTAAACCTACCACCCTAGAAAACAAAAATGAGAATAAGCTGAGGGTAATGCTGCTCAATGCCAGAAGTCTGAATCTGAAAATGCACGCACTCGAGGCTCTTCTCAGTATGGAGAACATCGATGTCTGTGCTGTAACTGAAACCTGGTTCAAGGCTCCTGAGAGCACCCCGGCACTATCAGGTTTTACCTCATTTCATGTGTTCCGGCCCCAAAACCTGGACCACACCACAAAAGGAGGGGGTGTATCCATATTCATAAAGGATACCCACACCTCCAGGTTGGTGGCAACGCACGAAGCTTCGGAAACCATCCAGGTGCAACTAACCATAGGCAAAACTGCTCTACAATTTGTAGCATGCTACAGGCCACCCTCTCAAACTCAGGAACCCCACACAGCCTTCCTGAAGACACTGGAGGGTATAAATGTATCTCCAAACACCATCATATTGGGTGACTTCAACTACCCGAATATAGACTGGGAACATTACTCAAGCCCTAACTTTCTAGCTCAATGGTTCCTAGAGTTCATAAATTCAAATGCCATGGAACAACTAGTCACTGTTCCCACGAGAGGAGAAAATATACTAGATCTCATTATCACAAACATGGGGGCAAAATGCTCCGCACCGGAAGTATATCCCTCATTGGTGAGATCTGATCATAAACTAATCTCACTGGAAATCCACATCCTGCCCCCACCCCAAACAAAAAAGACCACAGTGAAGAACTTCTCTAAAGCAAACTTCACACTACTCAAGACTGGTGTGGTATCCTTCAAGGCCCCTGAGCCACAGGAAACCACAACCCAAGCTGCAGAAGCCCTTACAGATGCCTTCTATGAACACCTCCAGGACTGCATGGATCAGGCAATCCCAAATAAAACCAAGACTCTTTCCACAAAGGGCAAACATCCAGTCTGGTGGACCCCAGCCATTAACAAACTTTACAATAAGAGGAGAAAGCTATTACATGATAAAACAAAATCCATAAAAGGGAAGTCACCCCTGATCATTCTTAGTAAAAAAATACGAGCACTCATAAAATCAACTAAGGCCAGTTTTGAGAGAAAATTGCCATGGATTCAAAAGACAATCATAAGGCCTTTTTCAGCTATGTTAGGAACCTGTGTGGAAACTCCCAGATATGCTCAGAATTAGTCCAAAATGATACAAAAATCACTGAACCCACAGACATTGCCAACATACTGGCAGACAGGTTCAGTGCAAACTTCACCCCCCTCTCCCCACCTAAAGGAGAGATAACTATCCCAGCGGAGTGTAGCCTCCCAGACATTTCAAATGCGCAGGTGAAAGCTGCTCTCTCTAAAGCTAAAAACACAGCATCAATGGGACCGGATGGTGTCCCCGGCTGTGTGCTACACGAGCTCAGTGAGGAACTAAACCCGCACATAAGGCAGATGTTTAATCTCAGCCTTATCACAGGATACGTGCCCAAGGAGTGGCGTACGGCAACTGTGGTCCCACTCAACAAAGGCGGTGCCTCTATGGACCCTGGTAATTACCGCCCCATAAGCTTAACAAGTCTAGTCTGCAAAGCTATGGAGAGGATCATAATGGAGCTCATAAACAAAGATATAGGGGACTTGCAGACATTGGACCCATCCCAGTTTGGCTTTGTCAAGGGCAGATCATGCCTTTTGAACTTGGTCGACTTCTTCGAAACAGTCACCAAGGCCATTGATGAGGGAAAGGCAGTCCATACAGCCTACCTTGACCTTGCAAAGGCTTTCGACACAATACCCCACTCGGGTATTGTAGAAAAACTTACCAACTTAAATGTAAACCCATATGTCATAAGATGGGTTGCAAACTGGCTTAAGGACAGAACCCACAGGGTTAGAGTTGCTGGCGCTATGTCAGACTCCAAGCCGGTCACGAGTGGTGTCCCACAGGGCTCGGTCCTTGGCCCCCTATTGTTCGGCATCTACTTCTCAGAAGTACAGGCCAACATGGGAGGACTTTGGCTGACAAAGTTTGCAGATGACTGCAAACTGGGCGCCATAGTGGAAAGTGCATCTGACATGGATATCCTTCAGAGGGTACTCACGGAAACTGATAGCTGGTGCCAGAGCCATGGCCTGAAGTTAAACGCCAAAAAATGTATAGTCATACCCTTCGGGAAAAACAAGTTAACCCCAATCTACCATATAGGTGGCAATCCTCTAAGCACAGAAGAGGTTATCAGGGACCTGGGGACCCAGGTTGACAGTGGCCTTTCTTTTGACGCTCACGTTGCTAAAGTGGTTAAAAAGACCTTCTACATTGCCCGCCTGATCATGAAGGGATTCACATCCAGATCTAGTGAGGTCATTATTCCCCTGTACTCTTCACTTAGACCAATGATCGAGTACAATGCCCCATTCGGGATGTATCTCACCCGACATCTGCAGCAATTGGAGAGACCCCAAAAGTACCTCACCAGAAGGATAAAGGGACTCCAAAATCTGTCAAATGCTGCCAGATTGAAGAAACTCCAGCTCTATTCAGACGCATATCATCTGCTCAGAGGTGACATGTGCCTGACGTACAAGGCCATGTCAAACCAGGAATTAATGGACATGCTCCACCTCAAAAAATCCAAATCCACCAGAACCACTAGAGCAAGCGACTTAAACCTTAGCACGGATATAAATAGGACGTGCTGGAGGGATAGATTTATCACTCAGAGACTCCCTATGCTGTGGAATAGAATCCCAGTCCATGTGAGCCAGAGCACCTCGCTGGCTCTGTTGAGAAATCTTGACCTGTGGATGGGAGGATCGTAGGTTTACCCCGGGAATCATCTCTGTGTCACTGCTGGACAGAGGCACAACAAACTAATGGGCACAGTATTTTTTTTCATATAAGGGGTGGCGCAAGTCACAAAACTCTGGGCTAGGCTTATAAATGCCTTAGGGCAGATAGCCTAGTATAAACCTATGAACCTATGAACCAATGCTTCTTTACTTCATAAGGTGTTGTTAGAATCCAGGATTAACCAGTCTGCCAGTCGTCTTTTCGAATTTTGTAAACAGTGAATATATTTTACATTTATTGGAAGTCCACAGACAGTTGCATTTTTACATACACAGAAAGAAAAATTTTAGAAAGTCAGATCAATTATTTGTGTCCTTTTCAGATTCTAATTAGGGCAAACCAGTTGCAAAGGTAACTCTAGTCAGATTGCTCATGGACTGTATATCATTGGTCTACAACAGATTTGGTCTCACCTTACCAAAACGTTTAAGAACCCATTCAACTAGATCCATGACAACATCTTCAGTGTTTCTACATATGGCTTCCATGATACATGTGTGGCTGCAACCTTAGCTAATCCTTATACCTTTATAACTCATTACAAACCAGATCTGGTCTTGAGGGGAACAGCAGCCTTTGGCTCAGCTGTGCTCAGGAATAGCTTTCCTTAGAGTCCTCCCAGAAAGATAGATAGCTGGGGACTCTCTCCCAGCAGTTGAGGATAGAATGAAAACTGACATCAGATAAAGAAGCTATGTACTTAACATAATGTTTCATCTGTGATGTCCATTGTCATTCTTCCTCAATTTCCCACCCACCAATCCCCGTCCTTGCTCTCAAATGATTTCTGGAACATCAGGAGATTATAAGAACACCACTGTCCTCCTTGTTGGGTTCCAGATATGGCTTATTCTGTTAAAAACATTTTGTTGCATCTCTTTATACTTCTTATAAGATAGCAAACCAGATCTGAGGTGTGTTAGGGGGTGGTGCATTATGGGCATGGTAACAGCTCAAGAGCTTGTTGGTGGCCACGAGCTATAGTAACAACCGAGTCAGATCCAAGGTTCGGATCTGAACCCAAACGTTGAGGAAGAATGAAAATGAAAAACCCAGATGGGGTGTTATGGTAAGTACATAACTTCTTTTTTTTTGGTATATGTATGTTAAATGCAGCTGTAAATATATGTTAACATAAATTATATTTTGTAACTTACTTTTTTTGGGGGGAGTGGGTGATTGTTTGTATAACATTTTTGTTATGGGTTGTGGTTGCACATTGGTCTGCTATTTCAGTAATGTGCTTTGTGTGGGTTTGTGATGTATATAACTGTTTAATGTTTTATGGTGTTCAAATGTGCATTTATGTATTTGTTTTGCATATGCATTTGTCTAAAGGTGTTTTGGGTACTATTAGTTTTATGTTGTGGTTAGGTTTTTTTTGTGTTGTGCAGTTGTCTCATGAATTCCAAATCCAGCCCAAAAAAAGGTGAAGCAATAAAGCTCTGAGAGGACAAACTTGGTAGTTATTTTAATTTACAGTTGTGTCATGTTTTGTGGTGCTTTTGTGTTCTAGGTGGGATTGTATTGGGCTGTTTGTTTTGGGGGACATGTTTGTGGTTTGCAAGATACTTTATATAAATTACAATGTACGCAGTTAATTTGTTGCATTAAATATAACAGTTTATAGGTTCATTAGTACTAGGCTAACTACCCTTGTGAGACATATTAAGCCTAACCAGGTACCCCACATGAGAATCAAATCCTGCACCATGTGCTACACCTTCACTACTATGCCAACCTGCAGCAAACTTTAAGGCAGAGTTTAGCAGGCAGTTGCTTCAAGCAGTTAAGTCCTTTATTCTGTAATTGGAGTAAGTTGAGAGTATTAAGCAGTCCTGTCAGAGCAGAATACAATTGGTCAGTACAAGACCAGTCCTTAGAGAGAGGTCATGGCTCATAGCAATACATTTAGCAGTAGGTGCAGTTGGTGATATTAAGCGAAGGTTATGAACATAGAGAGGAAAATGAGGGGTTCAAGTTATAGAAACTACATCTTTAGTAGAGTTGCACTGCCAAAGAGAGGTGAAGTTTTGTTTCAGGGATTTCTTAGAGAGGGACACTGCTGATGGACTTCTAGAAGGTGGGAGATTATTCCATAGTTTAGCTACAGTCAGAGTATCATATTTGTCCTGCTGCATGGGTTGGTTTCACTACATTTAGGAGCAGTTGGTTATAGGATTGGAGAGGTGTGTTTGGATGATATTGTGTGAGTAGGGAAGACAAGGAAGGGCAGTTAGATGGTTTATAAATAAGTTTGTGTGCATTGGTAATTGCATAAGTGATGGATGCCATGGTAGTTCCAGCCAATTTAGTTGATGCAGAGATGGGCAGTGGTGAGAAGAGTAACACGCATTTGTTTCAATTTTAGTGAGCGTGAGACTAGTTTGGCTTTGAGAGAGGCATTAATATTTGTCAGGAGAGGTGTACCATAAGAGAGGGTTGTAGGGAAAGATGAAGTAAGAGAGAGTTTTGCAGAGTGGCTGAGGAATTTGTTTTTGTCTATAGAGAATTCCCATTTTTTTGGTGCTATTTTTTAATATTGGTCTGAATGTGGAGGTCAAAGGTCAAGTTTTCATCTACAATTACTCAACAGTTTGGTATATGGTACAAGTTAAGTAATTGAGCTGTTTTGGGCTTGGATGGTAAAAATTTCCTTGTTTAGTGGAATGGAGTTTTTTATTTTGGTAAAAAAAAGAACAAGTTTAGTTTTTTAGGATTTAGGGTGAAATTGTTATTAGACATCCATATCTCTGTAGTGGTGAGGGTGTCTTGTGTGAGCTGGTGTTGTTCTGATGGGGAATTGGCAGCACAGGTGATTGTGGAATCATCTGCATATTGGATGACAGTACTTTGAGTAAGAGAGGTGTGAAGGTTTAGTAAAGATGCTGAACAAAAGGGGCCCTAGTATGGATCCTTGTGGAACACCTGTAGTTGTCGAGGAGGAGACCAAGCTTTGCCATTTGGTAGCGTGTTGTCTGTTAGAGGGATAGTTTGAGAACCAGTCAAGAGATTGGGGTGACATACCTATGCCAGACAGTTTGGTGAGTAGGAGAGATGGTGTCAAAGGCCTTGGAGAGGTCTAAGAAGAGAGAGAAGACCATTTTTTCATTATCTTGGACCTGGATAACCGTATCAGAGAAGGAAATGAGAGCCATAGTAATAGTGTGACCTGGTCGAAGTCCATGCTGAGTGGGAGAAA
Source organism: Protopterus annectens (assembly GCF_019279795.1). Lineage (NCBI taxonomy): Eukaryota > Metazoa > Chordata > Ceratodontiformes > Protopteridae > Protopterus > Protopterus annectens. The sequence goes on from NC_056741.1 coordinate 1,410,187,476, forward strand.
GGATTTGGTTGTGAAGTACATAGTGAAGAAGCTGGGTGTGGATGTATTTTTCCAGGATCTTATAGATGGGTGACAGGATAGTGACATGTCGGAAGTTGGAAATGACTGTGTTAGAGCCTTCTTTATGTACAGGCAAAAGTGTATGTCCTTTTAAAATAGTGGGTATATAGGATTCCAGAATAGGTCTGTTATTAAGAATTCTGATGGGAAAGGCCACAGAATTTGCGGTAATTTGTAGGATTTCAGGAGGTAGGTTGTCTGGGGCATTGGTGCAAGGTTTGAGTTTTTGGAGCAGCTTTTTTATTGTAGTGGTGGGGATAGGTGAGAGTGAGTGTTTGGTGGAAGGGGGAGTTAGGGGTATGTTGAGTTGATGTGTTGGGAAGAAACGTGGCAGTTAGACTGGCAATAGTTGTTGTTGGTCTTTCGGCTTTTTCCCGGTTGGGGGTCGCTACAGCGGAACTCCGGTCCGCTAATGACTTGGCAGTAGATTTTTACAAACGCCGAGGTGCCAGGTCGATGTTCAACCTTCAATGAAGGCATGCCCATGTATGCATGTCTTTCAAACCCCCACCCAACCGCGGGAGGACATTCAGACTCCAAACAGAAGGCACTCCCTGCATGCCAACCGAGAATCGAACGGGAGAACATCTTGCTGTGAGGAAACAATGCTACCACTGCACCACCGCGGCTAGTATTGCTGAAATAGAATGTAGCTATTTCTATGGGTGTTTTGTCAGGGTTTGCGTAAGGATTTTTATTTGTCCCAGGGTGTAGTAAGGAATTGATGGAGCTTCAGAACATTTTAGGATTTTCTTTAAGAAGGTTTTGTAAGGTAAGGTAGTTATCTTTTTTGTCTTTTCTAACTAGTCACTTTACTTGATTATGGAGCTTCGTATTTTGTCAGGTCGGAGATGTTCGTTTTTTTGCCAGTGTTTCCATGCCTTATCCTTGCGGCCATTAGCTGTTTAGTGGGTTTTGTGAGTCCGGTGGTGTGATTAGTTTTACCCTTCATCGAATGAGTGGAGATTGGCTGTCCAGGACCTTGAGAAATGTAGAGTTAAAGAACTCAATGGCTTCGTCTAGTGGGAGGCATTTCAATGAATTCCAATTGATACATTGTAGGGTGTCATTACATGTGATGGGGCAGAAATGGGATATGTCTCTCCTGTGGATGCAGTCTTATTTGGATCAGAGACCAATATCCAATCCAGGATAGTACCACTGTTGTTGGTTTTGTTTGGCCCAGTTATATTGTTAATTAATTGGGTGAAGGTATGTAGGTTGATACTGGAGATGGTATTTTGATGGGAGATGTCTAGCCAATTGATATTGATGTATCCTAGGATTATAGTTTCATTTTCTATATTGTTTGATGCCAATGGCAGTATTTCCTCTAATATATGAATATTAATGCCAGGAGGAATGTATAATACAATTATACAGATGTTTTTGCAATTGATAAGGAAGAAGACTTTTATTTCGGTTGAGAAGAATTGTGCGATAGGCTTGGTGTATGATACAATGGAGAAAGTCTTAGACTATATCAGACTCCTCCACCTTTTTATGGGATCAGACAGATCTTAGGCAAAGCCTGGGGGTAGGAATTCTGAATCTTTAATATAGGGCTTCGACTATGTCTTGGTGGTGGCTATGATGTTGGGTTTGTTGTGAATTATCCAGGAATGGAATTAGGGTATTTTGTTGATACTTTGGAGGTTAATGGTTGTAATGTTTAACGGTTTATAGGAGTTGGGGGGGGGGTAGGAGTGGTTGTGTTTGGGCCTGGATTGAGGTGTATGTCTCCACAGTGGGATAGCTTAGAGTTTGTGGGTGGGAAAGAATTTAGTTCCTGTCGTCGTCTTGATTTTAGTGGATAATGTTGAGCTAAGGTTGCGTTGTTCTTGGTGTAGTGATGGAAGAGAGTGGGAAGACATTTTAATTTACTGCATAGTATTAAGTCTGTGGCATATAGGGTAGAGGATACGTTAGAAAAGCTGGTAAGTGATTGAGTGTTATGGGCAATAGAGGTTGTAGGATGGTAGATATAGGTCTTCTGTAGTGAGGTTAGTTCTAGTAGGAGGAAGAAGATTATAGATGGGAAGAGAAGTGAAATGTTAGATGTTAGTGACATAGTGTAGGAGTGGGAGTTGGAAGTCGTGAGGTTGATATAGGTAGAAATTTAAAGCTGTGGAAGTTAGGGGCAGGCTTGATTAGAATTTAACATTTTGGAAGTTAGAGGGAGTGGTAGTTTAGGATGAGGTAGCCAATTAGTATGTAGGTGGTAAGTGTAAATTAGTGATGTATTGTAAGTATGATCGGGTATTATGTATGTGTGTTTGATTGGTGGAAGTGAGGTGATGGGTGGATAAGTTGAAGGTGAGGGTGGATGAGAATGGGGGTAGGTTAGAGGAGGGAGTGAGCCTGAGTATAGTGAGGACAAATGGAGCGGGCTGGCCCACCCTAGGAGCTAGCAACAAAAAATTAGACAAAAAGCAGGTAAGCTTAGTCTGGGGAGAGAGTGTGAAAGCACAGATCACTATTTACAGGTGCTTTTACACAAGAAAAATAAAATTGTAGTAGAGAAAAGTGACCAGGAAGGCTGGGTGGGATATGAAACCAGGAGGTTTTAAAACAGTGGTTTAGAGGGAGAGGGGTAGAGCAGAGGTGGTGCATGAGGGACCATGGAGTTAAACAATTATTGATGCTTTAAACAATGTCTTGGGTAAATGGCTTCTGGGGGTGCTTGCAGCAGGACGTCTTAATTTCTGTTTGCAGTTAAGTTAGAGTTTTATCCAAATTGGTTTAATGTCATGGTTAAGTATCCTTTCTTAGTTGCACATCAGTTTCTCCATTTGCAGCAGTTAAGAAAATGATCCCAGTGTTTATACATTACCTAAGCAGTGTAGACAGACAAGGGGGTGTTCTGTGGAATGACTAGGATAGAAAAAAGTCTATCTGCTCACTTGTTTGGATCTTTGATTTCATATACTCTTAGTTAACTTTTCACATGTCTTCAGAATTTATTGCTGTTCTTGTCTCGGTTTGGTGGTGTTTTATTAGTTCCACACACTTTTTGCACTGATGATCTTGATGTGGTGTGTTCTCATTCCAGTTAAGTGCTCATATTTCATTCTCTCTTCTTGGGTTGAAGTATAGCATGAGCATTCTTTTTTGTGTGGTTATGTCTAGTCCAAATGTCTGTCTTTACTGTAATGTTCTAAAGTAGTTTCTGGGGTACAGATTTATGCATTCTTTTGGCATGATTTCTATTTTTCTTTGCATTTTGTTTTTCAGTTTTTTTTGTAAACTTCATAGCCCTGTACCAGTTTTATTTATCTTGTTTGTACCCCCTCTGTATTGATCATCCCCTCCACTACCTATCTCCTCTTCTAGCCTGAACACTTCTTGCTTATGTACCTGTAAATATCTAGTATTCTCTTCCTTTATCTACCACTTTTCTCTTCTAGTTTACCTGTACTTTTTACCTTTAATTTCCACCATCATCTTCTACTTTCTAAGGCTCCAACTCTTTATTTTGGTTATTCTCACAATTTCATTTATTAAGAGTTTACTTCTTGCATTAGTCACGTTAAGATATGTGCTTTTAATGTATATGCGGTGACATTATTTGCCTATTGTAATTCATATTTGCTATAATCAAATTTCTACTTATTGTACTTTGTTGCTTTTGTGACCTGGGTTGTGCCTGAAGAAGGGTGTTTAGATCTGAGCAGTCACCAACTTAACAAATAAATTAAGCAAACTATCTGTTGTTTTGTTTGTCTTTATTACAGATGATCATTTGTTTTGTTCCATTTTGTAGTTTCTTGATCTCCTTTGGTTTATAGTAACTTGGGTCTTTACCCGGCGGTATATTAATTGTATTTATTTTTGTCTGTTTCTTCTGCGGCTGTGTATTTTTTCCTATTTTCCTGGACTGCTTTCTTTTCTGTTGGTACTTGTTGCACATGGTGTTTCTGCTTGATGTCTTTATTCATCGCTTATGTTCTCTGATTTTGGGGTATTTGTCTGGGTATTGTTGCTTTTTTTTTTTTTGCTTGACGTGTCTCGAGTTTTATATATTGCTTGAGTTGCTGTTGAGATGGATGTAGTTTATTTTGCATCTTGCATGCAAGATTTTTTTTATGTATGATCATTTTGTCTTTATTTATTTATTTATTTTTTTCTTCTTGGTTTGCTGCTGACTGCGTATATTCTTGGTTTATAATGTTTAGTGTTCCATTTGTGTTTGTTTTATTTTGTACTTTTTGTTGCTGTTCTTGTAGGTCCATAGTTTTGTTTGACTTCTCTATTTATTTGCTTCAAGTAACTGAGAGATATTGATGTTGAAATTTGCTATTGCTCGTCTTATTCCTTTATTATTATTCCTTTTTTACTCTGGGTATTTTCTTGAAGATATAGTCTGTGGTTTATTAGTTTGTGTGTTCTCTAGCTGTTGTGGGGAGTCTCTTCTCTGTGTGAAGAAAGACTGTGGTTGTCCTCTTGTACTTTGTTACATGTGGTTTGTGTGTGTGTGTGTATGTGTGTGTGTTCATGACTGTGCAGTTGTCTTTCTAACTTTTTTCTGGGGTTTTTTTGGTACTTTTGTTATGTTTTTGAATCATTGTCCTAGAATTTGTATTGGCATTATCATTGTTTGTTTAATTTGGAGTAAATTCACATTTTAATAGTATTGTGAATTCTTTGTATGGAATATTACTGATTTTTCTGTGTTCTGATGGACTCTCAATTTTTAACAGTTTTCTTTACTGCTACAAATGTTTTAGATGTTCAGCTGTGTTAATGTTAGCTTTCATTCTTTTCTGCTTTGCTTAGATAGGGGATGTTTTCTTATGGGCTAATGTACATTTCCCACTGAAGTGAATGGAACAGATTTTTTTAGTTCCTGCGGTTAATGTAATTTTGGCTTGCTTTGGTCTTGTTTATGATCTCCTGTTTAAGTTCTGACTGTCACCTACATTGTGGCTTAATAAAAGTGGCTTACATTTGTGGCTTTCCAGTGCTTTATTTATTTAGCATGATTATGAAGTACAGCATTATGAAGTTGGTTTGTTTTTGAGTTTGTGTTTATTTTAATTATATTCAGTCGTACATCTGGAGAGTCGATGACGAGGGCTCATTTCACTCCCAGTTAACTTTGCACAGTGTTCTGAACTTACAGGTGCCATTTTTGTGGAGAGGGATATTTTTAAGGACCTGAGTGTTTCTTACTAAACCAAGATACCCATTCTCTGATGTTAATGTGAGTAATCCTAATGCCTTGGTTATCTTTGAGGAGTTTAAATAGTTGGAGAAAAAATGTGTTCAGTTGTAAGAATTTATTGTGGTACAGTTTCTTCTCCACACTCTTCCCAAGAAAATATGTTCTGTAGGGACTCAGGATTATGATATTTCCCATGGGCATTTATAAGACTGATGTTATTTTTAGATTAAATGAGGTTTTTAATGTTACTGGTTTAATTGTAAGATTTTGTTGATCAGATGTAATGAATATGTAATGATAACATTAGAAAAAGATGTTTAGACCTTGGTTTCAAAAATTGTTAGAATTCCCAACACAAGTGACTGTTCTTTAATAAAATTAAAAAAAAGGCAGGATGCCAAAAAAAAATTATGAAATCAAATTTCAGTATTAGAAAATGAAAAAACTGAGGGATCTGAAAATGTTTTCTTGTAGAATGTTAAAACATTGGCATCTAAAAATGGGAAGTAATCAGAGGCAGAGACCGATGAGAGGAAGATCATGGCTGCTCACTAGATATAGATGAAGCTTTTAAATGAGGGAAGACAACCATTCAAACAGCTGAAATCAAAGTGATGCACAAATAGAATACAGAAAAACAGTCAATGAAAGGACAGAAGCAGGAAACGTATCCGCCAAGAAGGGTTATGTTTCTTGGCCGTTGGGGGTGGGGGATGCCACCAAGTAAAATTGTCACAGTATCTCTGAGAATGTTATCAGTCTCTGGCTCTGATTGAGTCCCATTCTTAGATGCTGGTGTTTTAACATGCTACACAAAAACGTCTTCCTATCCCTCATTTTCGCTTTACTGGTCCATTCATGTTATAGTCTTTCGCTGGTTCCTGGAGACAACAGCACCTGGTGCAGTTAGATGGTTTGCATCAGACAGTGGTAAAATGTGGAGGAACAAAAAGTGCAATGGAACACAGACAAACAAAACTGAGTGTACACGAGTTTAAAGAAGTCAATCTTTCAAGTAGGAGATTGTCGCATGTTGAACATTAAATGTTAATGAAAGGACTAAATTTTATATTGTGTCATTCAGCCAATGATTTGAAAACTGTTTGTGCTCTGAAGTTATTCACAAGATTGTTAAATCTGGATTATGTAATAAATGTTCACGCCCACACAGAAATATGTAATATTGGTAAGTGAACCCAGTGTATGTAGTCTGAAATTGCATGAAAGTATAGAGATGTTTTAAAATATTTGTGTGTGACATTAGGACATTGTTAAAACCAGCAATGAGAAGGTTTTGTAATTTGGATAATAATAAAAGAAAAGTGTTGGAACGATTGATTGTGTCATTCATAAGGCCAGGGCCATTGTTGTCATGGACAATGATCATTATAAGAAGTGTATGTTTGAAGTGTTAGAGAAGGATAGCGGCTTTATGGAAATTACCAGGATGATTGTACTTAAGGCATTTAAATATGTGATTAAATATTTGCATTATTTATATGGAATATATTTTATTTCTGAAATTGTTTATAATGTATGGTGCCTCCATCTATGATGCTCATCGTGCATACAGCTGCAGTCATAACAGATGGGGTTTTCCTGCCGTCAGGCGGGTCCTCGGTCGGCCGAATTCCAAAGTCTAGGTCCGGCGTCGGTTGTCGTCGCTTCCTCCCTGATGTCAGTGCGACAGGGGTATAAAAGATCCAGCCGACGCCATTTTCTTCAGTCTTTCTGGTGGTTGAGCAAGAAAAGAACACTGTCAGGGTAAGGTATCACCTCCCAAAAAAAAAGCACAAATCCAAAATCAGAAGAGGTTGATACTCCACAACAAACGAAGCAAACCAGACGAATGAAAAGACAAGTCCTTTATTCGAATAAGTAAGCGCTTTCACGTTGCTTGGAACGCTTCATCAGACTTCAACAAACCATAAAAATTTGAATCAACTTATATACAAGTAAAGCACCAATGAAAATCACATTAGCAAGTCACATGCAACTTGCACTCGCTTCTTTTGTAACTTAATAAGTCTGTTGCGTTTCCATGGCTTTCCAGTGCTTTGTTTTATTTATCATGATTAAAAGGCACTGCTTTGCAAGTTTGGCACATCTAAGTTTATACACACATTTTATTTATGCGCATGCATACACACATACTCACATATATATGCATATATATATATATATATGTATATATATATATATATATATATATATATATATATATATATATATATATATACATACATACATAGACACACACATGCATAATGTGAGTTATTTTAAGTTTTGGCTTATATCAGCTGATATATGCAAGGTAGAGGTCGCCACATTTAGTGATGTGGATTTCAATACTGCATCTGTATCGCATGCTGATATGGATCTGTGAAAATAAAAGAAAGCAGATGCCATACCTTGTTGAATGCATAGGAAATGGTATTCATGAGTTAAAGACAAAGTGAAAAACAGTGGGGAAAGCCACAAAATTAGGGTCAAGTTTTAAATATTACTCTAGTTAGCTTAATATTTGGACGCAGGTTTTACATCAGCATGCATATTCTAATATAAGAATTATAAAACTCTTAATGACTGACATTGTTGACTGTATTCATCAGTGATTTACCAGAAAGTCAAAAATTTACATGGCACTGAAAATGAGACAAAATTTGGAACATTATGCAGATCAGGGACAAATGAGAGAGGTATGCAGATGGGTGTAACTTTTGTGTGTGAGGTGGGTCTTCCCATTCAGTCCTAGATAGTGATGACTAATATAAACAGTGGTAACTGTGGTCAGTAATATGAATTCACTTTTTAAGCAAGCCTATCCTGCCTTACCTATGTATATGGAAAATCAAACTGTACATTGATATTTCAGACTATAAACTCAGTAACTGCATAATACTTAGTAATTTTCACACATTAGTATACTTGATTGTTACTTTTTTGTACTTCAGTTCTCATACACAATAAGTCAGGTTCCACTCCAGATGCTCTCTGTCCATGTTGGAGAAGGTTGAGTGGTGTATACCATGTGACATTACAACACTGCCTTCTCAATTTCTCAGCAACATATAGCATCTTGTTGTATGTACTACTGTTTATGATTAAAAATCAGTAAAATATGCCTAATGAAAGGTTGGAATTGGACTGATAATCCTTAATATGCACATTTCATAGGTTCATAGGTAGGTACTAGGCTATCGGCCCAAGGGCCTAAGTAAGTCTAGCCAAAAATGTTCCCTGGCTTACGCCACCCAAGAAAGTTATTTTCCTGTGCCCCTGTCGAGCAGAGCCACATAAGTGATCCCCGGGTGTATTTCCTATTTCCCATCCACTTATCAAGATTTTTCTTGAAGAGTGCTAATGAGGAACTTTGCTTGACATAGATGGGTAGCTTGTTCCAGAGTATTGGAAGTCTCTGAGACAGGAATTTATCCCTCCAGCATGTCCTGTTTATTGTGGTGACAAGGTTTAGGTCCCTAGAGCATGTAGCTCTGAGGGATTGAGATTTCTTTAGGTGTGGCATGTCCAACAGCTCTGGGTTTGACATAGCTTTATATGTTAGGCAGAGAACACCTCGGAGTAGGTGGTATGCTACGGAGTAAAGCTGGAGTTTTTTTGAGATGGTCAGTGTAGGGCATCTGTTTGAGGCCAGTAATCCTCTTTGTGAGGTACTTCTGTGGCCTTTCCATCTGTTGCAAATGTCTTGTGAGGTACATTCCAAAAGGGGCATTGTACTCTATAATGGGTCTAATGAGTGTCAATGTAAGGGGAACAATGACCTCTTTTTTCCTAGATGATAACCCTTTTGTGATGAGGTGTGCCACGTAGAAGGATTTCCTGACTACTGTGGCGATGTGATTATCAAAGGAGAGACTACTGTCCACCTGGATCCCAATTGCTCTTATCACACATTCGGCATTAAGTAGACTACCGCCTATATAGTAGTTCATGGGTACAGAGTTTTTACCAAAGGGGATGACAGTGCACTTTTTGGCATTGAGCTTGAGGCCATGCCTCTGACACCAGGCATTTGTCTCTGTGAGGCCCTTCTGTAGGATGTCTACATCATTTGGGGACTCGACTATGGCTCCTAGTTTGCAGTCATCTGCGAACTTCATTAGCCAAAGGCCTTCTGTGTTGGCCTGTACTTCAGAGAAGTAGATACCAAACAGGAGAGGTCCCAAGACTGAACCCTGTGGTACTCCACTTGTCACTGGTTTGAAGTCAGATTTGGAGTCTGCAACTTTTAAAGTGTGGGTTCTGTCAGTGAGCCAATTGGCAACCCATCTTATGACATAGGGATTTATACCTAGTTTAGTGAGTTTAGCTATAATTTCAGAATGGGGGATGGTGTTGAAAGCCTTGGCGAGGTCGAGATAGACTGTGTGAACAGCTTACCCTCATCTACAGCTTTGGTGACTGCCTCAAAGAAGTCTTATCAGGTTCAGCAGCCATGATCTGCCTTTCATAAACCCGAACTGGTTGGAGTCTAGAGTTTGGAGGTTACCAATGTCTTTGTTTATGCGTCCCATGATGATACGTTCCATGCCCTTACAGACCAGGCTTGTCAGGCTAATAGCATGATAGTTTCTGGGATCAATGGTAGCTCCCTCTTTGTGGAGTGGGATAACTGTTGCTGTGCGCCATTCAGTAGGCACAAAGCCTGATGTGAGACTGATTGAACATGGTGCTTAGGAGGCAGTTCGTTCTGAAGTTCATGTAAAACGCAGCCTGGGATGTTGTCCGGTCCCATGAATGCTGTGTTTTTGGCTTTAAGAGAGTGCAGCTTTACCTGCGTAGTTGTGATTACAGGGACTCTGCATTCTTCCTGTATAGATATGGGCCCTTTAGGGGGTGAGAGGGGGGGTAAAGTTAGCACTGAACCTATCTGCTAGGATGTTGGCAGTATCAGTTGGTTCTGTAATTTTCGTGCCGTTGTGCTGTAACTCAGCAGGTCTCTATGTTGCCATTGAGATTCTTGACATGGCCATAGAATGCTTTGTGGTTGTCCCTAGAATCAGTGGCGATTTTGTTTTCGTAGCTAGCTTTGGAGGATCTTATAAGGGATGTCAGCTTCTTACTGAGGCTGACCAGCAAACTCCTCCACTCATGGGGTTTTACTCTTTTGCAGTAGTTTCTTCCTTCTGTTGTAGAGTTTGTTTATGGCAGGGGACCACCAGATTGCTTCCTTTTTTTGGAGTATAGTGTCTTGGTTCTGTTTGGGATAGCATGATCCATGCACTCTTGTAAGTGCTTCTAGAGTGCATCTGTGTAGGATTCAGCAGTCGTAACTGTATTCTCCATCTGCATGGGTGTCATGAAGTTCGCCACTTCTGTCTTAAGAAGCATGAAGTTGCTTTGGAGAAATTGTTTACCATTATTTCCTTAATGGGAGGTGGGGGCCGGATGTGGATATCTAGGGTGATTAGCTTATGGTCAGATATGACCAACAAGGAGTTGACTTCAGGTGTGGAACACCAGTCACTCATATTGATAATGACTAGGTCAAGGATATTGTTGCCCCTGGTGGGGGTGTGGATAAGTTGATCCAGGCCATTGGAATTTATGAATTCCAGAAAGCATTGAGCAAAGGAGTTAGTACATGAGTAGTTTTCCCAGTTAGTGGTGGTGTAGTTGAAATCACCCATTATTAGCGTGTTTGGTTGAACCCTAATATTTTCCAGTATCTCAAGAAAAGGAGTGGGAATCCTGGGGCATGGTGGGGGATCTGTAGCAAGCTACAATTTGGATTGCAGTTTTGCCCAGAGTTAGTTGCACTTGGTTAACCTTGGATGCATTATGCTGAGCAACTAGCCTGGAGGTGTGGATATCCTTAATGAATATGGACACACCTCTGCCTTTGGTGTTCCAGTCCAGGTTAGGTGGCCGAAAAGTGTGGTATGCATTATAGCCTGGTAATGCATGACTACCTATTATCATGGTGACTGTGTAAAACCTTCTGTATACAAGTTATTACATAACAAAAAAGTGTAATTTTTTTAAAATTAGCTACTAACATATGTAGACTCTTACAGTTTAAAAATGAATCTGTGATGATGGGTGTGGTTCTTGAATATTGGCAGACAAATCCTTTTAACAATGCAGCTGTTAAATTTCAGCATATTTTGTTGGTTCCTGCGTGGGTTGAGACACTTCTGATGACAGAGCATCAGTTGGAGAATGAAGGCTTGTTGTGATGCAAGGAGCCAGTGGCAAGAAAAAGGAGTCTTGCCACCCAAGCTGCTTTTGGTAACCACTGTCTAAGCAGTGGGGGCAGTGCAAAGACATGTACTGAACGGGGGCATAGGTGGCCCTTGTGGTGATGCAATTGCTCACATTGCCACCAGGGATGGTGTTAGTCCATAAAAACAGAAAAAGATCTAATTGCTTTTCATGCTGACGAGAGCTCAAAAACACCCCTCATGGTTGCCTGCATGAAAGCCCTACTCTGACAGTGTTATGTATGATCAAGGGGAGGCTTGATGGTTGATAGGCACAGATACAAAAATGACTCAAATATAGCCATATTTTGAAAATGTTACAAAGCCACAGTGGTTGGCCATAGTCATATGAGGCTCCATAGCTTCATAGGTTTTAAATCTGTGCAGTAAACCATACTAAACTTTAGTGAGAGTTTTTTTTTGCTGTAAAAGTTCACTTGCATTTAATCCACATGTAACTTGTAAGTTTTGAAACTGTGCTTTGCATATCAAAGCTGACCGAGCATGATGACCATTTTTTGGCACGCTGCCATAGGTCTCTGTTCAGAATGCCATCACACAGAGACTTTCAGCAGTATCCTTTTTCATGCTTTCATCTAGTAATTTTTTTCTGTGCGGTAACGGAAATGGTTAATACTTGCATTGTTGAATTGGCACTTTTTGCCATGCTCAGTGACTTTGAGATGGCATCACTCAGTTATTGCTGAATACTTACATACATGTAGCAACCAGATATCACTTTCTCAGCACTAGTGACCTCCTTTATTTTTCATAATTCCCTAATCTGTGTCCCAAGCATCATTAGACCACTGATTCACAAGATTGACCTGTACAAGAAAATGTTTGTAGGCTCGCTGTACATTTCGAAAGACCTATGTTTTTGACATTTTGAAAGACCATTTAACAAGTTGGTGCAAGTAGTATATTTAACTTTTTAACCTGAAAGTTGGTAAATCGTAATGTACAACTTGTGTACTTAATTTGCCTAATTCTGAATTAATATGAAAGCACTCTGCTTCAGTAACTAGAGTCCAGTTGTGTCTGCAGAATTACCCAGGTCACACAAGGTTGATCTGGAAGAACAGCATTTCTTTCATTTTTCAGAATGTCCTTCATCCATTTCATGCTCACAGAAAAAAATGACACCATTCCAACAGTTAATGGGCAGAAGGCAATAAAAGTAATCGTGTATTAGATGCCAGTCTGAATGCACACTCACTTCCATGTGCAAACACACACACATTTATTTTGAGGATTGCCAATTCACCTATAGATCAAGTTTTAAATAAAATAATTTGTTGTGATTTTAAAACAAATGCATTTCTTCCTTGGTTACTTCTATCATATTGAAATCACAAGTTTTAATTTGTTAGATCCCTGTCTGCAGAAGAACAGTATAGCTAAAAGTAGCCACAACTAAACTGTTTTCTTGACATATTTGTAAAGTTTAGTAAGTAACATGTTTTTGGTTCATAGGTTCATAGGTTCATACTAGGCTATCTGCCCAAGGGCATTTATAAGCCTAGCCCATAGTTATGTGGCTTTCGCCACCCCTTTAGTTTGAATAAAAACTATGCCTATCATTTTTCTGTGCCTCTGTCAAGCAGTGACACTGAAGTAATCCCTGGGGTATATCTGCGATCTCCCATCCATTGGTCAAGATTCCTCTTGAACAAGGCCAGCGAGGTGCTCTGCCTCACATGTACCGGGATTTTGTTCCACAGCATAGGGAGTCTCTGGGTGATGAATCTGTCCCTCCAGCACGTTCTATTTATAACCGTGTCAAGGTTTAAGTCTCCGCCCTTGTGGTTCTGAGAGATCTAGATTTTTGAGGTGAAGCATATTCATCAAATCTGGGTTTGACATGGCCTTATATGTCAGGCACAGGTCACCTCTGAGCAAGCGGTATGAGACTGAATAAAGCTGGAGTTCTTTCAGTCGGGCAGCATAAGACATATTTTTGAGACCCTTTATCCTTTTGGTGAGGAACTTTTGGGGCCTTTCAAGCTGCATCAGGTGTCTGGTCAGATACATTCGAACGGGCATTGTACTCAATCATAGGTCTAATGAGTGATGAGTACAGGGGACGATGACCTCCCTTGATCTAGATGTGAATCCCTTCATGATCAGGTGGGCGATATAGAAGGTTTTCCTAACTACTTTAGCAACATGAGTGTCAAGCGAAGACTACTGTCAACTTGGGTCCCCAGATCCCTGATGACTTTTCTGTGCTCAGTGGATTGTCACCTATATGGTAGCTAGGGGTAACCTTGTTTCTCCCGAAGGGTATGACTATGCATTTTTGGCGTTTAACTTCAGGCCATGGCTCTGGCACCAGTTATCCATTTCTGTGAGGCCCTTCTGGAGGATATCTGTGTCAGATGTGTTTTCGACTATGGCCCAGTTTGCAGTCATCTGCAAACTTTGTCAGCCATAACCCTCCTGTGTTTGCTTGTACTTCAGAAAAGTAGATGCCGAACAAGAGTGGACCCAGGACTGAGCCCTGTGGGACACCACTTGTGACAGGCTTTGAGTCTGACATGGCTCCAGCAACTCTGACCCTGTGGGTTCTGTCGCTTAGCCAGTTTGCAACCCATCTTGTGATGTATGGGTTTACATTCAAGCTGATGAGTTTTTCGATGATACCTGAGTGGGGTATTGTGTCGAAGGCCTTTGCCAGGTCGAGGTAGGCTGTATGGACTGCCTTTCCCTCATCAATGGCCTTGGTGACTGTCTCGAAAAAGTCAACCAAGTTTAAGAGGCAGGATCTGCCTTTGACAAAGCCAAACTGGGTTGGATCCAAAGTCTGCAAGTTCCCTATGTCTTTATTTATGAGTTCCATTATGATCCTCTCCATGGCTTTGCAGATAAGGCTTGTCAAGCTAATGGGGCGGTAATTTCCAGGGTCTGTGGAGGCACCGCCCTTATGAAGTGGGACCACAGTCGCCGTGCGCCACTCCTTGGGTACGTATCCTGAGGTGAGGCTAAGATTAAACAGCTGTCCTAACTGTGGGTTTAATTCCTCATTGAGTTCATGAAGCACACAGCCGGGGACACCATCCGGTCCCATGGATGCTGTGTTTTTTGCCTTAGTGAGGGCAGTTCTCACCTGGGCGTTGGAGATGTTTGGGGGGCTACAATCCTCTGGAATAGATATCTCTCCTTTTGGGGGGGAGGGGGGGGAGAAGTTTGCACTGAACCTGTCAGCCAGTATGTTAGCAATGTGTGTGTAGGTTCAGTAATTTTCACATCATTTTGAACTAATTCTGAGCATATCTGGGAGTTTCCTCCTAGGTTTCTAACATAGCTAAAGAAGGCCTTATGATTGTCTTTAGAGTCCTTGGCGATTTTTCTCTCAAAATTTGCCTTGGATGATTTTATGAGAGCTCTTAGTTTTTTACTTATAATGATCAAAGGTGTCTTACCTTTCAAGGATTTTGCTCTATCTTGTAGTAGCTTCCTCCTTTTGTTGTAGAGCTTGTTTATGGCTGGGGTCCACCAGACTGGACGCTTGCCTTTGATACAGAGAGTCTTAGTTTTGTTTGGGATTGCCTGATCCATGCAGTCCTGTAGGTGCTGGTAGAAGGCATTTGTAAGTGATTCAGCGGTTTGAGTAATGTTTACCACTGGCTCAGGGGCCTTAAAGGAGACCACACTAGTTTTTAGAAGTGTGAAATCGGCTTTTGAGAAGTTTTTCACTGTGGTCTTTTTGTTTCAGGTGGGGCGGGATGAGGACCTCCAGCGAGATTAGTTTATGATCTGATCTCACCAGTGAGGGGTATACTTCGGTGTTGAACATTTTGATCCCATGTTCGTGATGATGAGATCAAGTATGTTTTCACCTCTTGTGGGGATGGTGACTAGTTGTTCCATGGCATTTGAGTTTATGAACTCCAGGAATCTTTGGGTTAGAGTGTTCGGGCTTGAGTAGTGTTCCCAGTCTATATTAGGGTAGTTGAAGTCACCTAGTATGATGGTGTTTGGAGATACATTTATCCCCTCCAATGTTTTCAGGAAGGCCATGTGAGGTTCCTGAGTTTGAGAGGGTGGCCTGTAACATGCTACAAATTGCAGAGCAGTCTTGCCTATGGTTAATTGCACCTGGATGGTCTCCGATGCATCGTGCGTTGCCACCAACCTTGAGGTGTGGGTGTCCTTTATGAATATGGACACCCCCCCCTCCTTTCTTGGTGTTGTCCGGATTTTGGGGCCGGAACGTATGATATGAAACCTGTTAGTGCTGGGGTGCTCTCAGGAGCCTTGAACCAGGTTTCTGTCACAGCACAGACATCGATGTTCTCCATATTGAGAAGGGCCTCGAGTGCGTGCATCTTGAGATTGAGACTTCTGGCATTGAGCAGCATTACCCTTAGTTTTTTTCCTTTTTGGTGTTCTAGGGTGGTAGGTTTAGAATTTGAGCCTTGCCTAAAAAAGGCACTATGGGGGTGGCAAGAGCCTTTGCCAATATCCGCAAGCCCAGGGGTGACAGGTGCAAGCCGTCCCTTGCGAAGCAGCGTAGCTTGTCCAGCATGTCATCCCAGGCAGACAGACATTGGATCCCCTTTGAATGACACCAGAATTTAAGCCAATTATTAAAGCTGATCATCTTATCACTGTATTGTGGCATCATTCTAGGTGAAGGTAGGATACTGCTCAAGGTCAGGGTCATACCTGCCTGGGCTACATAATCAGAGAGCTCCTCGACGTCCCTTTTCATGTAGTCCAAGGAGGTACGTCTCAGGTCATTGACACCAGCGTGGACAATGACTGAGTCGTACTTGTACCTGCTGTTGAGAGACCTGAGTGCTTGCGTTATGTGGCGGATTCTAGCGCCCGACAGGCAGCTTACTGTGACCTTCTCCTTACTCAGTCTGGTGGCGGACGTCAGTGTGTCTGACTATGGAATCACCAATGACAAGTGTGTCTGGCATTTTGTTTGGCCTTAAGGGCTGTGACTGTTTGACACTCTGACTGTGTGGTCTATGTGTTGCATGTGTTGGGTCGTGAGGTGGTAGTTGTTTGGGTGTCTGCTTTGGTGGCCTCTGCTGTTTTGGTAAATTTTTGACCAGAGCCTCCGAGTATGTCTTTGTGTGAGTATGTGTATGATTTGAAGTTGTGATGGTACCATGTGTGACTGGGTATGTATTGTGTGTGGTTGCCTTCTCCTCCTGTCTGGTCTTGCCAGTCCTATGTTGAGAGAGCTCAGCCTCCAGTTTGGCCGTATAGTTGCATCTCTCGCATGTATTTGTGTTTTGTGGGAGAAGGAGAGGATTGTCTGTGTACATGAGGCAATTGTAACATTGCCTCAATATTCCCAGGTTCACCAGTTGAGCTGGAGAGGACACTAGCAACTGATCCCTCGACATACTAGAAGTAGTAGATAAAGAACTTTCAAAGGACTCCGGGGAAGTGGGATTTGGGCTGGTGGGGTACTATCTATAATAAGAGTGCTTTATCAAGGTGCAAGTACTGTAGGAGTAAGTGCTAGGCTTTACAGATAGAGAATAGTCTACTTGGGAATCAAGTAGAGATGAACTTTTCAGTTATAGGATATGCTGGTTAGATCAGCAGTACAGTTTAGCGTGTTTTATAGCAGGGGCTGAAGGGAGCTAGGAATTGGCCCAAACGACCAATGGACTACTAGTTTCTGGCTGAAACTTCACCAAATCGGACAAAAAGGCCGCTCAGTGCTTCCCACTCCCACTGGTAAGCAAAGAAACTTCCCTCCTTCCTAATAAGGCAATGGATCAGTAACAGGAACTAAAAACAAAGCCCAGGGATCAGCAACTCTGAAACTGGACTACTCTAGTTCAGTAAAGTGGGAAAACAAGAGATTTTTTGTTTTATTACAGAGATAAGGAAAAAAACAGACAGTAAATGCTATAAATGCTGTAAATCGGCTAGCGCACTTTAGTGTGTAGCCTACAGAAACAATTTGCAACAATTAGTAACTTAAAGTGCAATAAACAGTGTAAAATGCAGAAATCACTTAAAGTAGCAGTAAAACAGGCGAAATGCAGTCGCTAGCTTAATAACAGTGGGAAAGCCACAAAAATACTTATATCTGGTAGAAAGTCACTCTTTTAGCTCTCTGCTGCTTGGATCACTCTGCAGGCCACCACGAGGATCTGTGCAGAGTTGGTACAAGCTGGAAAACACGTGTTTAGCGTGTTTTATAGCAGGGGGCTGAAAGGAGCTAGGAATTGGCCCAAAACGACCAATAGACTACTAGTTTCTGGCTGAAACTTCACCAATTCGGACAAAAAGGCTGCTCAGTGCTTCCCACTCCCACTGGTAAGCAAAGAAACTTCCCTCCTTCCTAATAAGGCAATGGATCAGTAACAGGAACTAAAAACAAAGCCCAGGGATCAGCAACTCTGAAACTGGACTACTCTAGTTCAGTAAGGTGGGAAAACAAGAGTTTTTTTTTTTTTAATAGCTATGTCATAGATTGACCCCTCCCATACCCAGAGATGACTTCCTCACAGTTACTTTTACTGTTGCAATTTTTAAGCTGTCTTGCTTATGCAGTTGTGAAATTTTCGGGTCTATATTATATGCTCGAAGACTAATTTCTTTGAACATGGAAAGGTTGACACGTAAACAGCAAAAGCTGTAAACCACGAATGGCCACTTCTGCAAATTTTTTCCTAGGGAAAACATTTGCTTGGTCGTAAAACATAAAAACAAACTTTAAAATGCTAATCAAGTGGGGGGCTTCGCCCACTACCCCCCAACTCTGAGATTGCTCTACATTAGAGAAAAGGGCAATTCCTAATAACGGCTATGCAGATTTTTTCCCCTAAGAAAAAATTTGCGGAAGTGGCTGTTCTGTTTACGTGTCAGCATTTGTGTTTGAAGAAAATAGTCTTCGGGCATATAATATCAACCCTACTTTTCAATAGTTGCTTCACTAGCACTCTACAGTGGATATATTAAATTGACCTCCAGACATGAACCTGGATTTGTACTGAACAATAAGTCATGCAGAAATGAATGTCTGCCCATTGTAAACTCCTTCACAAGTTATTAGAGGGCGTTTTGTTCATACAGCTGTTAGCTGCAGTAGGTGCCATTTCATTTTTAGATAATTGCAAAAATATATTTACATATAATTTCTTATTTTCTTGACAAAAAAAGTGTAAGTATATTGAATGCGTTGCTAGTAAGATGGCGTGAGAAGTATTTCCAGTCTTATGCAAGCTTTTATTTGACATTATTACATGATAAAATCTCTCCTTGGGTAAAGATATTAATAGAAAAATTAACTTGTTATATATATTCATAATTTTGTGTGAAAATCATATTTACTCAGTCACTGACCACCCCACTTTAGTCATGAGCAATTCCATACATAAAAGTCCTGGCTGGGCCTGTCAAATGCTGCCCCACAGTTCTTCCAAGAAAACACTGCCTGAAGTATTTACAGAAATATATCTGTGCACATTT
The DNA here is from genome assembly GCF_019279795.1 of Protopterus annectens. Lineage (NCBI taxonomy): Eukaryota > Metazoa > Chordata > Ceratodontiformes > Protopteridae > Protopterus > Protopterus annectens. Next base: position 1,410,206,373 of record NC_056741.1, read on the forward strand.
ACTCACTTTATTGATAAACACGTGCATATGTGCAGTTTAGTGATGGCTACATACAAGGTATCAGTGAGAAGTTTTCCAGCATTATCTAAACTTTTTTTTTTGATAAGATGAAACACCTTGTGCACACCTCCTAGGTCAAGTTATCAGAAGAAATCTATGTCAAATTGTTTGCAGTTTGGCATATAAATAAGCCTCATTGGGTAATCTCTGCTATGTCAACAGTGAGCTGAGATGGCTAGATATTCTTTCTACATAATTAAGTCACCGTTTTTCTCTGTAGCTGGTATTGTGTGTGTAGTTAAGGCGTGAAGGTTATTGTGATTTCAAGCAGTGATTTCAAGCAGCTTATTGAATGTCTTCAATAAAAAGGAAAAAACTAGGCAGAGGGAAGGAAAGAATCAACAAATAACACAAGTAGATGTGTACAGTATTGCCCATCATGAGACTTGGAGTGTGGACTGCCAGCAGGAGCGAGCTATACCCATGGAGGAAACCCCAGATGGAGCAAAATGAATCAAAATAGGTAAAATGTTTGACAGTAATCAAAGTGAGCAGCACTCAACAGATTATATTAAATCCAACAATAAAATATTAGTGCAAGTAAAACGGCCTTAAATCAGCATGAAACAGATACTGATGGGTTAAAGAAAGTGTTACAGAGGAGTAAAACGGACTCTCTGAAGACGTTTTGGGCAACCTTGCCAAACTAGAAGACCAGACGATGAGAGAGAGAGAGAGAACACGTTCCCTGTAGTAATATCCCACATGGGAAAGTAGGTTCAGATTTTATACAATTTGAGGGCCACTGGGTGAGTGGACTGGTGCACCCGAGTGGAAGAGCCTACTAGACAGTGCACATAAGTGCTTTAATGCAGCTAGAGTCAGAAGAAGAAAACAGCCACAGACAATATTGATTAAATGCCAAAACTATTGAGCCTTTCAGAGCTTTGGGTGAAAGGGAAGGCTCTCCTGCTTGATGGCCAAAAAATCTCTGGACAATGACTTCTTGTTGTTGACAGGGATAAGGAGGAATGCATTTATTCCAGCTTTCAAAGTCTGTTGAACAGAATACCAGCCATATTGAAAGTCTTCTCTTCCCAAAGTTCAATTTTATTTCTTGATCCTGAGCAGACCCAGCTTGCATAAAGTAAATACCAAAAGGAAAAAGCCCATGCGGGGGAATGTCATTGGACAGGAACAGTGGGTGGCAACTGACTCATCACCAATGTACTTTGAAAAGAATGCCAGTAAAACCTTTTTCAATTTTTAAGAGGAAAATAGAAGAGAGCAAAGGGCAGTGAAAAAAGTCTCCCAGACAGTGTGTACTACATCTGATGATGTGGCTTCCCATTTAAAACAATGCTTAGGTGGCTTACAGGAAGAGTAATAAACTGATTCAAGGGATGTATGCCAGATTGTTGAAGGTTACTATACAGCTGAACTATTTTGTTTTTATTGGAAAATGCATTTGCTGTATGCTTAGGGTAAAATTTAAATTTAATGAAGGCTATTTCCTGTTTCTTAAAGAATGTTATGTTTTTGGACTGTTGATTGTTGTTTGGAATATATCTAAACTACGCGTGGAATATTTCCAAACTGCTTAAGAATAGTGGGAGGAAAATACAAGAGGTGACATGAACAACTTCAGTCTGCCCCTTTAGTTAAAATTGCCAGTAATTCCCGGACAGCAGGGGGAACAGTTAGAATGGTGTTAATTTTTGTATTTGATAAAAAAGGGGGAATGTACCCTGTGATAGCTTATAATATCTCTAATATAATTTTTGTGAAAGAACCGTCTCTGCAGCTGATCTTGAAGTGTTTATAGCTAGAGAGCAGTGTGTTTTGTTTTTAGAGCAGACATATACACAGTCCAAGCTATCTCAGGGTTGGGGGAAGGCAACTGCGGTTGTTATGCTGATGATCAGTGAAACCTACGCTTGTGTTGCACTACCTGAGTGTAGCTCAAAAAAGTTTAAAAGAAGATTGTTGTCTGTGGGGAAGGAGGTTAAGCTGCATGTAGTTTGTTTTGAGTTGTTTGTTAGATACTCAGTTGTTAAATGAGCTGTATGCAGTGCAACAGGTATTACACCATGAATCATCAGGGAAATAGTAGAAGGGATAAAAAACAGTACACCATTTAAGGTAGGTCTGAGATTTATGTCTTGGAATGTAAATAGCTTGATAAGACAGCATTACGTTTGTAAAAACTTTATTTATGGCTAGAATGAGAAAACTCCATATGTTCCAGGAGAGGTACCTTAAGATTGAGAACTGATTACCCATTAAAAAGGGGTTTAAAAAGGATATGCCTCAGAAAATCCAAGGTGTAGAAAGAGGTGTTTTGTTATTATTTTTATTATTATTATTAGAGAGAGAGGATATGAATTTTGAAGTGGAAGCGATTAAACAGGATACTGAAGGAAGATTGAGACTGCATGAAGTTACAGGCAAGACAGCAAGATAAATATGCTAGTGAATATTTATCTGCCTCGAAGAACAAGAGTCTAGTCAGATAATGATATTGTGGCCTTTAATCAGGGCTTATTATGAATTAATGGAGATATTTGATATTATCATGGATATATTACATGTGGATAGTGGCCTGAGGATCTGGGCAATCCCCTAAGAAGGGAATCTACTTAAAAAGGTTTTGTCAAGTTTATGGATGTAAAGATATTGTCACTACAGGTTAATCAAGGCATCTATGCTTATTTGAACAGGTGTGGAGCTTGGGCTAGTTTAAATAACATGTACGTGTCAGAGGAGTACCAATATTGAGTGGTCTTGTCCTCAGTATTGGACCGTGATACTGTAAGCTTATGTATGCACTCAGTAACATATCCTCAAGGGCTTCAGCATTGGAAGTTTCCCACATATTGGTGAAAGTCTGATTAACATGCTCAATTTACCCAAACTTTAGTAAGGCTGTTGATTACAGATAACAGTGCTAATGATGATCAGCTTATCCAGGCATGTGAAAAAAATCAAAGAAAATTTGAGACAAGGATTGCAGCAAAGGGAGAGCTAGTAATTACAAGAATATTTTAAGACATTTCAGGGAAATACAGGTTGTAGGAGGTGCTATGCCCCAAATTTAGTAGTAGATGATTTAAGAAGAAAAATGTCATTTACGCAAAGTAGAAGTATCTCAATTAAGAATTTTTAGTTTGAAAACTCCTCTTGAATGGAAAAAATATTAGCATGTAAATTGCATTGTCAAAAGGTGGAGTGGGAGGGTGGAGATGATGAGGAATAAAGCTTATACGCAGGAGAGTGTAGGGACTGTGGGTGTAAACGTGTGGCAAATATCAGAACAAAAGGCCAAAACACTTTTGAAACTATTTCAGATGAAATTGCAGTTTTAGAATATAAACATTTGAGTAAATCTCCAGGGGCAGATGGTATTCTTTTCAAGAGTTATGGAAGAAAGGGAAAGATATGCTAGTGGCAGTTAGGTTAAAATTATTTTAAGGGTCTTACTTCATCAGGCGAAACCTTACTCATGGAATAAGGCAGTGCTAACAGCTATACTTAAAGAAGAGAAAGCTTGATTCATGGCTTCCAGTTATAGAGCATTATTGATTTTAAACCCTGATTGTAAATTATTTGATCAGTTTAATGGGTAGACTTGTCAAGTCGGATCAGTTTGGATTTGTGGCTAGTAGACTGGCATACAGCGATATAGTTACATCTCATTTAAGCACACCCCTTTGCCCCTTAAATGTTTGGATGCCATAAAGACATTTAATAGAGTTCACTGGGAGTCTTGAAGAGGTTTAACTGTCTGAAGCATGGAAACTCAGTGGCAAAAAAGGCCCTACATATACTGTCTGAGATGGCCATTTCTCTGAATACTCCTTTTTCCACCACAATGTGGTGATGTTGGAGCTGGTAGACAAGTCTGGGGGCTGTGAGGGGCTTGCACCCCATATTGATGCCACAGAAAAGATGTTTAAAGGAGGAGAGCAAGGATCAAGAGTCACTGTTCCACTGGGTTTTCAGTCTTATTTTCTTATTCAGTCTTTAGGCACTGAGTGTTGAGTGACATTTCAATAGGGAGCCCTTGATGGGATTTGGTTACTCAGGGAAGTTCATTGACATATTGACAACTCTGTTAGGGAGCCACATCATTAAAGTTAAATAAGCTAGTAAAGTCACTTCATTTGAATAGGGGGACAGGGTAGGCTGGTCTGCTATTCCCTAACTCTTCAGCCTATATCTGGAATCAGTAGTCCAGAAAGTAAGACTTGAATGATGTAAGGAGTGTATCATTTAAGTACTTGGGGGTTTGGTTAACTATTAAAATGGGGACTCTCCCAAAGAAACTTGGGAAGTGATTAGGAAGACTTGAGACTTAATGGATTTAGTGTTAGATAACAAGATACAAGCTTTGAAAATATTTGTGGTACCATTAGTATGTGGATTCCAAGGTTTCCTCTATGGAGTAGAAGACCATATTTGGTGGATTCAGAAAGATTTGGAAAGGGAATTATCAAAATATCCAAGAGTAGGGATGGAGAAAATGATACTTCCTGGAAATCATTGAGGCCTAGCTCAACTGTATTTATGACTACAGACTTAAAATGGGCATGTCTGTTACACATGCAGGGTTATAACGCAGGATGGAAATGCATGACCTTTATACAAGAGGGAGAAAATAAGAAAGTTAAGGCAAGGAATGTTTGATTACAATGCCCTGTAAAGACTGGGAATAAGCAAGCTCTTTATAATATATGCAAAGTCATGCAAAAGGGGGATATGTTATCAGAGTTTGACTGTTTCAGACGGAAAAGATTCCCGTAAGGAAGGCATAATAACAAGATTCAGAATTTGTTTTAGATAATTTTAGTTAAGATAGTGCAACAATATTAAAACAGGCTTGTAAAATTGTGTACTGGGAGGCAGTAAAGCAGCTTTTCCATTTAGTGGATGGGGATTATATGATATACAAAGCCGTCTGTTTGATAAATAAAAGTATTAAGGAACGGTAGACCAAATGCACCCAAATACCACATTTAATCAGGATTATGATAGAGGCAAGATCTGCTGTTTACTACCATGATCACTTTGATTAGTAAAATTTTTCACTGATTTCTTAGAAGATAAATCAAATAAAACTTTGTAGCTTAGAAAAAACCTGGGGGGGAGACCCTGTAAGGCCATGTTTTTTGAGATGCTGAATAGTAAGAATTATGTCTGGCCCCAAATAAGGCAACAGATTCTAGGAAATTTAGACTCTTGGACTGGAAATGCCTTTACAATATATGTTTATATACACCAGCTAGGCTTCACAAAATGTTTGCACAGGTCAGTAAGGAGCGTTCCAGATGCCAAGAGGAGGGTCTTGATAATGTAAGCATGTTTATTTTACATTTGTTTACCAGGGATGTCCAACTGGGCTAGTGACCCTTTTTCAGCAGAGGCCTGGGGAGAAATGCTCCATTACAAAAACATCTTAGAAATAATACAATAAATTGATAATGAAGAATACATAACTTTGGTAAATATAGGTAGTAAATTGTTTATACATAAACAGTAAAAATTGAGAGACTAATATAAAATGGGAAAAAAGCCAACAAATAAACTAGCATGAAATAGCTTGTACCATCAGAGAGAAATGACTGATCAGTAGATCAGTATCATAGTTTTGGTGGTAAATATTTATGAGGTACATGTGTGGTATATGAACAAGAATATGGCTGACTGTTGCTATGCTGGTGTTACTTGTTCTAAAACTAAACAGTAATAGCTAAGGCACTATTGAGGTTAAGTACAAGAAGGAAGGGAGTATGATGAAACTGTAGGAAGCTTGATATAGGTAGATAAAGATAGGAGCAGTAATGAATTTGAGCTGGGTAGAGAGAAATTGCAATTCTTTTATAGAATGGATAGTTTGGATATTAGAATTTAGTAAGGGAAGAGATATTTTAGTTGCAAGAACAAGGAAGGGTAGAATGATCAACCTGGATTAGTGTAGGAGCAAAGCCAGTTTTTGGTTGGGTGTTCTTTGAGGAGTAGTTTAAATCTTGGTGTTTTGCTAGAATTTAGTATTGTCTGAGGCATGTAATTCCAGGACTTAGATATTTGGTGGGAGAACAGAGAGTTAATATAACAATTATTAGATTTAGTTACTTTGAGTAGTAGTTTGGAGGATCTTGGCTGCCTGCTGTTTGAGTAGGGCTGCACTGGACAATTGTGTGGATGTTGGAAGATGGAATGAATTGGTAGGGATAGGAGAGTGGGTAGATGTTCAGTAGTCCCATCTCACCTTCATTCTTTACATATGGGATCGGAGCCGATCCTTGTCTCCGACTCTGCCTATTTACAAGCTGGAAGACTTCTGGTTGCCTAGTGGCTAGGTAGGTATCCCATGGTGCACCAGTACAATCCCCGATCTCATTTGCTGTGGCGAGTTTGGTTGTGCTTCGCTTTGGCTAAGTGTTTGTATATTTTCAACTTTTATCAAAGTTTTCTTGAATGTTTAGTTTATAATAGTTCAATATAGTTAAAATGTGTTACTGTTTGTAGTATTCAGTTAGCATAGTTGTTATTAAGGTTATCTTCTATTTGTGCCATTTGGTGCAATTTGTGACCTTTGGCCTTTACTTGGTATCCCATGTACTGGGTTTTCTATTTGGATTAGCGTAGGTGCCTTTTGTGCACTACTGTTCTGTGTGTTTGATAGAGTTTGGCGGTTTTCCACTTGCTATTTAGATTTTATTAGCTTGTTGTTAGCATCGATTTTTGCTGATATTGTTAACAGAACTACGTTCTGTTTGTGCTTGACATAAGTTTAATTTGTGTCATTCTCGTTCTCTGCTGTTCAGTTGAGTGTGATATTTCTTACCTTTATAACTGTTGGGTCTGCTTAAGATAGAAGACCCTATCCCTTCCTTGCCTGGGCTAGGCTTGTTTAAATTAGAGGGCCTAGTCCTTGTGGTATCCTTTCCTTTCTGCAGGGCTAGGCCCATTTAAATTAAGTACCTGGTCGTCCTCCTCCTCTGTGTGCGCGTGTTATACAGATAATCAGAATGTCTACAGAGAGTAAGGAGCATAAGCCATCCGGCTTCAAGAAATGTGTTAAGTGCTCCCAAAAGATGTCCTTAACGGATGGTCACGGTAACTGCGTTTACTGTTTAGGTGCCATCCATTTATAGGAGACCTGTTTATTTTGTCATGCATTTAGTCCCCGGGAGTTGCAGGAAAGGAAGAACAAGTTAATCCTAAAAGGTCTTCTTAAACCTTCCGAGGAAGATTTGTCTATTTCCTCATCATCCTCTAAATCTACCAAAGGAAAGTCAAAATCTGCCAAGAGGCCCTCCCCATCACCGGCTGGTGTCTTGGAGCCACCTCTTAAAGTTGCGAAAACTGTCTCATTGGCTCCACAGACCTCGGAACCGACTGAGAGTGGCATTGTTGTTGCAGGGTCGGTTCCAAGTTTTTTGGAGCAGACCACTGAGACTCTTGAGACTGCTTCTTGGAGCCGGTCTATGGACCCTCTACTAGTCTCCTTGTTAGTGAAGTCTCCTGTACCTTCGAGATCAACTACTATGTCGTCTAGGTCTTCCAGAAGTTTATCGGAAGATGATGTGGAGAGGGTAGTGCTGAGACTTTTGATGTTGTCTGCTTTGCCTAAATAATTGTTGGCTCCGACCCAGCAGGCTCCGGAGCCATTCGAGCTCGTTCAACCACCTGTGTTCATTCCTCCTCCAAGTCATGCTGGTCTTTCGGAGCCAGAGTGCTTGGTACCACCGATGGAACCTTCGGCTCCAGCTCCCGTTGTGGATGTTTCAGAGCCTTGTTCTGCTCTGACACTTTCGGTGCCGTCCGTAGTGTCCAAGGGTTGAAGCTCTTCGGTCGGCCTCGACAGGGATGCTTGGAACCGACCTTCTTTGGTTCTGAGTCTCTGTCTCGGTGAGTCGGCTAGGGTGAGTTCGGACCCTGCATCTATCTTGAAGCCGATGGCTCTGGCACCGACATCATCCTTGGTTTCCTCGGAGCCGGAGAGGTCGGCTTTCAAGATGTGTGTGCTGTCCTGACCGTCAGCTCCTACCAGAGGTACTGGCACTCTTCTCCCCATAGCACCTACTTCTGTCTCATTTCCTACTCCCTCCAGCGGCAGCAGAGACCCCCAGCTTCAGGAGCCATCAGCCGGTGGCCCCCACTCTTCCGAGACCTCCCCGGAATGTCCTTCTGAGGAGTCCCCACAGAAGAGTACTTGTAAGAGGAAGCATGTCGACTCCCAGGATGAGTCTTTGGCATCTGACCTCGAGGAGTCGGAAGGGTTCTCCCAAGTTGTTCTGTGTCTCCTTTGTAGACATTCTGGAGATCCTTAAACAGAGGTATGGTTGGCCCACTGTCACCCCTTCTGATGAGGAGACTGTATACCTGAAGGCTTTCAGGTCTCAACCTTCTGCCTCTTGGGTGTCTCCACCCTTCGACGAACTGATGGATTTAGTTAGTCAAAAGGTGTGGGATACTCCTGATGCCGTGGAGCCAGTCCCCAGGAGACCGAACAAGTTTCTTTCTTCCCCTTCAGGAAAAGACTTTTTATCTAAAGGTGTGCTTGTAGATGCCATGGTGGTGGTGGCGGCAGCCACTAAGTAGGAGTTAGCTGAGACTTATGTTCATCCGCTGAATAAGGAGTCTCAAACGATGGACAGATATGGGAAGCGTATCTTTTCTTCAGTGGTATTTACCCTTAGATTGCTGAATAACCTTACTCACTTTACGAGGCTCCAGAGAGATTTCCTTAAAGAGTTAGGAGATTCTCTACAAGGTTCATGTACTGAGGGAGTCCCTGACAAGGTTTCTGCCCAGTTGTCCACCTTGACCTCTATCGTTAACTCCTCCATGCGGCTTATTTCGTATGCGGCCGATGGAGCGAGTAGAACAGCAGGTTCAGGAATTTCCCTGAGGCGTCATTTCTGGATGCGTTTGTGTAACTTTGTGGAACTATTTAAGTCTACCTTTACCAATGCCCCATTCGACGATTCCTAATTGTTTGGATCCAAGGTAAAGGACACTCTCACCCAGTGGGAGCAAGAAGGAAAAACACACACTGCCATGGGAGTACGTTTTACTGATCCTTCTAGACCATATCCTAAGGATCAGAGGGGCGGTAAGATGTGGTTCAAGAAATCCCAGAGGTTTTTCCAGGAGGCACAGGGTGACTCCTCCTTCAGAGGCAGAGGACAAGGAGGAAATTGTAGACGTCGCCCTAGAGGCAGGGGCGATCCACAAATCCAGGGAGGTCGAGATTCCTTTCGGGGCCAGCCTTACCAGCGCTCCTGATGTGGGGCCCGACTGTGCTTCTCTGGGGCCGGTCGGGGGTCGCATTTCTTTGTATCCAGAAGCATGGCTAAGTATCATTCAGGACTAGTGGGTACAAAGAATTATTACAAGAGGTTATGTAATACCCTTTTCTCTTCCAACTTTTGTTCCCAAGAAGATCCCAGATGTTCCACCCAGTCATAGGGAATCGGGCAACTGTGGAGGTCAACAAGTTGCTGTCAAAAAAAGAGTCATCCAAACCGTCCCAGCAGACCAAATAGGAACCGGAACTTACTCCAGATTCATTTTAGTGCCAAAACGCACAGGGGACTGGAGGCCCATTCCTGACCTCAGCAGATTGAATGAATCAGTAAAAGAGGACAAGTTCCGGATGGTAACACTGCAGTCTATACTCCCGTTGATAGGGAAAGACACTTGGATGTGCTTAATAGATCTCCAAGATGCTTACTACCACATAAAAATGGACAAGACGTCAAGGAGTCGTATACACTTCTGGCTGGGAGCCAGTCACTTCCAGTTCCGTGCTCTGCCCTTTGGTCTCACCACAGTCCCCAGGGTGTTCACCAAATGTATGGCAGTAGTGACAGCTCACCTGAGATATTGCGGATTCTAGGTGTTTCAGTATTTGGACGACTGGTTCCTGACTGCCCCCAACAGGCATCTACTCCTTCAGAGCAGGGACAATACTCTTAAGCTTTGTGCCCAATTGGGAATCTCTGTAAATTGAGAAAAATCTGCCTTATTGACCTCTCAATCTGTGATTTTTATAGGCACAGAGATGGACACAGTAAACATGGTGGTTTGTTTTCCTGCCGAAAGGGCATAGAACCTGGTGCTTCAAATCCCCTTGCAAAGGGTCAAAGCCAAGATTGTTCTGCAGCTCCTTGGGACCATGGCTTCCTCCATACTATTAGTGCCACTAGCCAAGTTACACATGAGGATTCTTCAGTGGCTCCTGTCGTCCCAATGATCTTTTCAGCACCCTCCATTATCCCATCACATTCTACTGACAGAATTTTGCAAGAAGGACCTCCTTTGGTGGACATTACCCAATCAACTGACCATGGGAGCTTCAATTGTTCCTGGCCAAACCATTGCCACTGTGACCATGGATGCCTCACAGATAGGGTGGGGGGGGGCATTATCTAGGCAGGACCGTCCAAGGCACATGGCAAGACCATGAGGCCCACAGGCATATAAATGTTCTAGAGATGAGGGCGGTGCTCCTGGCATTGCAAGCACTTCACGACCTTCTTCCTCTGGGGACTATTGCAATACAGTCAGACAACATGTCGGTAGTATGGTATATCAACAAACAGGGCGGAACCAGATCTTACCTACTCTTTCGAGAGGCCATGCGAGTTTGGGAATGAGCGATATCTTTCCAGCCTCTTTCTGGTGGCAACGCAATTCCAGGGACGACCAACGTGATGGCCGACAAGCTCAGCCGGGCGATTCTGATGCCGCACGAATGGTCTCTGAAACAGAAAATAGCAGAACAGATTTTCCACAGGTGGGGACAGCCTTGCAGCGAACTTTTTGCCAGCCCAATCAATGCCAAATGCAGCACTTTTCCATCATCCCCCTCCGGGGGAGTCACCCAAAGAAGCACTTGTTCATGATTGGCCCCTGGTTCTCCTTTATGCTTTTCCTCCCTTTCCTCTCATTCCCAAGGTGATTCAGAAAGCGAAACAGCTGGGAAGCAAATTGATCCTCATTGCTCCTTACTGGCCTCGTCAGGTTTGGTTCCCCTTCTTCGGGCCTCTTCTCGGCGATCCTTGGATTCTGGACCCAGTTCCAGACCTGTTGACTCACATGTCAGGTTCGCTTCACCCCTCTTTACACACCTTCAATTTGTTAGCAGTTCCATCCCTAGTCAGGCTTCACAACTTCTCGCCTTCCGTGACTCGTATCCTTATGTCTTCTCATAAACTTTCCACTAGGAAACTATATTCCAGTAAATGGAAAGATTCTGTCTTTGGGCAGAGAAAATGGATGTTGATCCCTTCACTGCCTCCATTCCAGTGGTTTTAGAATTTCTTTCTGAACTGTTTCACCAAGGATCTGTGGCTGCCACTATCAGAGTTCAATTGGCAGTGATTTCAAATTTTCATTTTGGTTTCCCAAATTCTAATTTGATGTCTCATAACTTGTGCAAAACCTTCCTCAGAGGTACCACTTTGCTCAGACCTCCTGTTCAAGAGCCTATGACCTCATGGGATTTAAACTTTGTGTTATCAAAATTGACATCTCTGCCCTTTGAGCCTTCTCATTCATGCTCTTTGAAGTTTTTGTTGTGGAAGACGTTTTTGGTGGCTATCACTTCTGTCAGATGGGTGTCAGAATTGCAAGCTTTGTCTGTTAAACCGCCTGATCTGATTTTTCATAAAGACAAGGGAGTCCCTTCGTACTAACCCTTCCTTTGTCCCCAAAGTCTGTTCCCATGCCACATTGAATCAGTCCATAGAACTTCTGGTTTTCTTTCTGAATCACTCCAATGCAGCTGAGTACAGGTTTCACCAACTGGATGTCCATAGACAATTTGCACCGGACTAAAGACATTAGAAAATTGAATCAATTATTCATTTCCTTTTCCGAATCCAGGTTGGGCTTACCAGTTTACAAAGTGACTCTCTCTAACTGGATTTCTAGCTGTATAGCTTATGTGTACAGTTCTGGGGATAAACCCCTTTATCCTTTAAAATCAAGGCTCATTCTACCAGATCTCAGTCTACCTCTGCAGCCTTTCATGCCAGGGTTCCACTTGACAATGTTTGTGCAGCTGCTACGTGGGTTACCCCTCACACTTTTATTACTCATTACAAATTGGATTTAACTTCCAGGGGTATAGCATCTTTTGGTTCCACGGTACTCAGGAGTATTTTTCCTTTAGCCGCCCAAAAATAAGGCGCTAGGGACGCTGTCCCATATGTAACGAATGAAGATGAGATAGGACTACTGAACATAAAGAAGTTATGTACTTACCATAACGTTCCATGTTAGTAGTCCACCTCACCCTTCATTCTTTCAAACCCACCCTCCTGCCCCCATCCTGGAAGTACCTGGAGACAGAAAAATACTAAATACATTATTTATGGAGACCTTTTAGTATTGGCTTCTTCTGTAGGCTGTTATTATTTCTTCTAGTTAGCAGCAAACAAGATCTGGGGATTGTACTGGTTCACCATGGGATACCTACCTAGCCACGAGCCAACCAGAAGTCTTCCAGCTTGTAAATAGGCCGAGTCGGAGCAGAGGATCGGCTCCAAACCCATATGTATAGAAGGAAGAGTGAGATGGACTACTAATATGGAATGTTATGGTAAGTACATAACTTCTTTTTCAGTTCAATTTAGTTTTATACAGAGCTGTGCAGTGATGTGATCTGTGTATGTTTTGGAACTCCTATTGTCTCAGTCAGTATAAAGCAGATTTGAGTCATTAAAAAAAATTAAGCTGGTGTGGGGGAGGGTAAGATGACTAGAATATAATAAACATAGTAAACTTTGTACTTTTATTATGTAAAAAAAGTTTTAAGGATGTGGAAATTGAATAAGAATCATCAGATTTGGGACTGTATAGATACAATGAACTAAAAAGATTAGAAGATTAGAGTTGTCAGATAAAGGAGTTTTGCTTGGGCTTTTAATTTGTAAAGGAGTTTGGAGAAGTGAGAGTGTAAGTGTGCTGCTTGTGTGCACTAGGTGACAACTTGCCTTCCGAATGACTCACTCCAGCAGTGCTTACTGCTTTTGGATTCTGTTGCTCAGTTGCAGCATGGATACTTTCTACAGTCCTGCTGGTTGCACTCTTGCCTTTCCTAGAAAGAAGAAAGCATTTTCCAGTATGCCTTTGCCATTACCACAGGCTGAATCCATGCCTTGGCAATAGTGGGTGAACCTGCAGTGGCCATTGGTTGCTCTCACACCACTCGCTCACTCCTCTGTGTCCTCTGGTTTGATCCTTTCAGCCACTACAAACATGGGGTCAGCCATGCCCTTCAGCTATTCCACTGTCTGATAAGTGCATGAGAAACCATCTTTTCTTGTACTGGATGACACTCTGGAAGATTCTTCACTGGGTAACAGACAAGAGACCATTTGACCAGTTAGATAACCCTCCCTACAGCTGGTCTTATTCTACAGGGAGTCCTATAAAGAAAAAATGAAAGATTGAACATAATTTATCTCATGAAATTAGTTAAGAAAGATTTTTCTTACCTTTGCAAGGCATGCATTACAGGCTATGACTCTTGGTGATCAGTAGCCATTATAGGTGGGTATTCCTTGTGAAGAGCTTGCTGTTGAAACCAGGTTTGAAGATTCTGGTTATGACAGAAAAGGGCTTTTCCTTCAGATTCATTAGCTCAGCTTTCTGACTGCAAAGAAAATACTCTTCTTCATGTGGAAGATTTTCTTTTAATCAGACCATAGCCTGGTTGAAGGAGTATTATTATGGGAAGAAATATGTATTTCTCCTGAGCTGAGGAGATGAGATGATATGTTGCAAATAGATATAACCATATTCCTCACCCATCCTTCATGTACTACCAGCCCCGGAGGATGTGTTGAATGCTACCAGTAAACATCTTTACACTTGGCCATCAGTCCCTAAAAAAAAAAAAAAAGCTGTATAAAATGCCTGAGATTAGTAGCTTGCTATGTTAAGTTGTCAGTCTCGCCTTCATTCTTGCTTGATGGGTTCGGAGCCGATCCTCGGCTCCGACTCGGCACTTGCTAAGCTCGAGAGTCACTTTTACCAGCTCGAGGCAGCCCCATATCCCATGATGCAAGGCGGTAAGTACCCAGATCTCGTTTGCCGCTTCGCTTATGAGGTCCTCCTTTTACCAGCTCCTGGTAAGTGATTTGCTACTTCGCTTTTTTAGCCCCTTTTAACTTAAAAACCCCTTATTGTTAGTTTTAATTTAGTTTTAAACATTTTCTGACAGAAATTTGTCTGTCTCTTCTTATTTTTTTAGTCAGACTTTCTCCCATCCCATCCCCCCCCTGTTAGGGTGTGTGTGTGTGTTTTTTTAGTTATACCTTTGGGTATATTTAATTTAATTCTTTGACTGGTGTGTGTGTCTGTGTATGCACCATGTCAAAAGAAAGGGTCTCAGGCTTTAAGAAGTGTGACTCGTGCTGTCAGAAGATGTCTCTGACAGACGGTCACACTTCTTGCCTGTACTGCCTGGGGCCTCTTCACCTGCAGGACTCCTGTGCTATTTGTCATTCTTTCAGCCAGAGAGTCCTGCAGGAAAGAAGAAATAAGTTAATACTGAGGGGCCTTCTTAAGCCGGAGGGCTCTCCGGCTAAGTCGGCTCCATCCAAGACTACCAAGTCTTCCAAGGCCCAGGCTTCTGTTTCAAAGCCTGCGGCCTCTGCTCCGACTCGTTCTGAGTCGAGATCGGCTCTGGCTGGAGCCGATTCTGGCTTAACTAAGCCTTCGGCACCGATGGCTATCGGTGCCGATTCTGCATCGACCACTTCGGTGTCGGCTCCGATCGGTTCCGACCACCATGTGGCTCAGGCATCGGTGTCGGCTCCGATCGGCTCCGACACCGTTACTTTTGTGGCTGTATCGGCTCCGGCTGGAGCCGATGCATCGAGGTTACCTGTCGGCTCCGACAGGTTCAATAGTTTCATCGGTTCCGATAGCTCCTTCGAGGAAGAGGTCTAGGTCTCCTTCCTTGGAGCCGATACTTTCGGCTCCGGCTTCACCTCTCCTCTCGGAACGGAGCCATCGGAGCCGATCTTCAAGGTCATCCAGGCTTTCTGACCATGACTTAGAGAGAGTGGTCAGTAGATTACTTAAGTCACAGGCACTGGCCCAAATGTTACATAGTCCGTCTCAACAGACGACTATTGGTCCACACCCCATTGCAGTTCCTCCTTCAACTCTACCCCAGAGATTGGAGTTGGAGTCTTCGGGAATGGTTACTGCTACGGCTGAGGGACAGATACCCCCTTCTGTTCCTTCAGCCTCCACTTTATCTCCTCTTCGAGACCTTCCTTAGAGGGATTCGGTGGCCGGGCTTCCATGGTCTCCTCCGAGGGGGTGAGTGGCATCGGACCCTTGTCCGAACCCGCTCTTCCCCTTGGAGCCTCAGCCTTGGTGAGCTCGGCTCCGACATCTGCCTCTGAGACTTCCCTTTCGGTGGTCCCTGGAGTTCCTAGCTCTTCAGAACGGGTTCTCTCGGACCTGCCTGGGAGGGGAGCATTCGAGGTGATGAAGAGTGTGCTGGCCACTGGTATCAGCCAGCAGTCTATTCCCTTAGCTCCTCCCTCTATAGTGCCTGTTGACATCTCTGCCACTTCTCTTGCTACAGGACCCAGAGATCCTCCGCCTCAGGTTTCCCCATTGGGAATTTCCCCCTCTTCCGAGGATTCTCCTGATGTTTCGGGAGATCCTCCTAGGAAGAGGACTTGTAAGAGGAAACATGTAGACTCTCGAGTCTATCACTTCAGATACTGACTTTGATGAGTCAGAGGGATCCCGAAGATGCCCCTCTGAGGATGTCTCCTTCTCAGACATCCTAGAACTCCTTAGACAGAGGGGAAACTGGCCCACCAATAATCCCTCTGAGGATGAGTCAGTATACCTAGAGGCGTTTGGATCTCGGCCCTCCACCTCCTGGGTGTCTCCGCCTTTCGACCCCTTATGCAGGTTATTGCCCGAAAGGCGTGGGCTGCTCCTGACTCTGTAGAGCCAGTCCCTAGGAGGCCTTCAAAATTTATCACTGCCCGTGTGATAAGCAATTCCTCACTAAGGGTGTCCCGCTGATGCCATGGTGGTGGCTGCTGCCACCAAGAAGGAACTTGCAGATCCTTCCGCACTGCCATCCTCCTAATAAGGACTCTAGGACCATGGATAGATGGTAAGCGGATGTTTTCCTCAGCGACCTTTGCTATGCGTCGCTGAATTACCTATGTCACTTCACCAGACTCCAAAGGGATATCCTTAAGGAGCTAGGTGATGTTGTTCAGGATCCTACAGCTGCAGGAGCTCAGGAAAAAATTGCTTCGCAGCTAGGAACCCTTAATTCCATTGCAAACTCCTCCATGCGGCTAATATCATATGCTGCTGATGGAGCAGTAGGGCCGCAGGTACAGGTGTGGCTCTTAGACGCCAAGCCTGGATGCGGCTATGTGACTTTGCAGATCCCTTTAAGGCGTCCTTCACAAATTCTCCCTTTGATGGGTCAGCTTTGTTTGGCCCTCAAGTGAAGGAAACTTTGACCAGGTGTGAGCAGGACGGCAAGACTCTTTCTGCCGTAGGAGTCCGTTTTTTCACCCCTTCTAGACCTTACCCCAAAGGACAGAAAGGTGGCAAAATGTGGTTCAAAATCCCAAGGAGTCACGCCCGGATTCACGTGGTCAGTTTACCCCTAGAGGCAGAGGGGCTAACAACAACAGACGCCGCTCTAGAGGCAGAGGGGGTCCAAAAAACCAGGGAAACAGAGAGCCTCTCTGACGAGCCCTTTCAGCATCCCTGAGATGTTGCCCGGCTGTCCCTCCTTGGAGGCAGTCGGGAAGATTATCACTGTACCCAGAAGCCTGGCATTCCCTCACTCAAGACAGATGGGTACAGTCGATCATATCCAAGGGTTACATAATTCCTTTCGAGGAAAGTCCTTTCCCCCTCAAATTCCCTTCCAGTTGTTCCACCGGTCTAAGGGAAATTGCAGAGTTAGAAGTCTCAAAACTACTGCACAAAAGAGCCATTCAGCCAGTTACAACAGACCATTCAGAGCCCGGAATCTACTCAAGGTTCTTTTTGGTCCCCAAAAAGACGGGAGACTGGAGACCAATATTGGATCTCAGCAGACTCAACAAGTCTGTGAGGAAGACAAGATTCCGAATGGTCACTCTTCAGTCAATTCTGCCCTTCTTACAGAAGGACAACTGGATGTGCTCAATAGATCTTCAGGATGCGTACTATCACATCAAAATTCACAGACGCTCCAGGAGATTTCTCCGCTTTCGGCTGGGGTCCAGTCATTTCCAGTTCAGAGCCCTGCCCTTTGGTCTCACTACAGCCCCAGAGTGTTCACCAAATGCATGGCAGTGGTCACGGCTCACCTGAGACGTCAAGGATTCCAGGTGTTTCCGTATCTCGACGACTGGCTCCTGTCAGCCACCACCAGGCATCAGCTTATTCAAGCCAGGGATTACACAATAAATCTTTGTTCTCATTTGGGCATCTCGATCAACTTCGAAAAGTCATCCTTATCGCCCTGCCAGTCTATTACTTTCATAGGCGCAAACTTAAACTCTGTTCGGATGTCAGCTACCCTTACAGATCAAAGAGTTTCAGACAATTCAGACTCATGTCAGGATCATTCTAGCCAACAAGAAAGTACAGGCCAGAATGGTTCTAAAGGTATTAGGCCTCATGGCTGCGGCCATTACTCTTCTTCCCCTGGCTCGCTTCTACATGCGCCTTCTTCAGTGGATGCTGTTCACACAGTGGTCGTACCAACAACTTCCAATGCGTCACCAGATTCTGGTGACACAGACTTGCAAAGATCATCTTGCTTGGTGGATCACATCTCCTCAGGTTCACCAAGGCAGACACTTTGTACCCCCATCCCCGATAGCCACTGTCACCACGGATGCCTCCCTGATCGGGTGGGGGGTCATTATCAGGGCAGGATGGTTCATGGGACGTGGCAGCCGCTCGAGTACCACCTGCACATAAATGTCCTGGAGATGAGAGCAGTGCTTTTAACGTTGCAAGCCCTCAACGACTTTCTTCCCGTAGGGACAATTGCAGTCCACACAGACAACATGTCTGTAGTTTGGTATATCAACAAACAGGGCGGAACCAAGTCCTACCCTTGTGTCGAGAAGCGCTCAGACTATGGCAATGGGCGATCTCCTCTCATCGGTTTCTGGTAGCAACGCATATCCCTGGGAAAACCAACATTGTAGCGGACAGATTGAGCAGAGCTATTCTCATGCCTCACGAGTGGTCTCTCAAGCAATCTATAGCGGAAGAGATTTTTCTGGAATGGGGTCGTCCATGTTGCGATCTTTTTGCTACTCCCCAAAACAGCAAATGCCCAGACTTCTTCTCTCTCTTCCCTCTTCCAGGCCATCCCCCCAGAGACGCTCTGACCCAGGATTGGCCCCAGGGACTTCTTTATGCCTTCCCTCCATTTCCTCTGATCCCTCAAGTTATCCAGAAGGCAACCATTTTGAGAGCCAAGTTGATTCTCATTGCCCCTTACTGGCCTCGACAAGTTTGGTTCCCGTTCCTCCATCGTCACCTTTTGGTGCAGCCGTGGCATCTGGACCCAGTGCCAGATCTTCTGATTCACCAATCCGGTCAGCTGCACCGGTCTATCCCTTCTCTCAACCTCACAGCATGGTTGCTCCACTTCCTTCCTTAGCCAGGCTTCCTTTGATCTCTAACCCAGTTAGAGACATCATAGTAGCTTCTTTAAAATCCTCTACCAGGAGGATTTATGCAAGCAAATGGAAACGTTTCTCTTATTGGGCTAAGGCCAAGAATATTGATCCTTTCACTGCCCCTATTCAGGCAGTCCTGGACTTCTTAGCAGAGATTTTTCATGCAGGCTCCTCTTCTTCCACAGTCAGAGTTCAATTGGCTGCTATCTCGAACTTTCATGTCGGGATCGCAGATCACAATATTATGTCCCATAGGCTCTGCAGGGCCTTCTTGAAAGGAATTTTCCTGCTAAAGCCTCCGATCAGGAATCCTCCTCCTCAGTGGGATCTAAATTTAGTGCTGACATCCTTGATTCTTCCCCCCTTCGAGCCAGCTGTTTCTTGTTCCCTGAAATTTCTTTCTTGGAAAACTTTATTCCTAGTGGCTATTACATCGGCCAGGAGGGTGTCTGAACTTCAGGCTCTGTCAGTTCGACCCCCCTATTTGGTTTTTCACAAGGACAGAGTATCATTGAGAACTAATCCGACCTTTTTGCCTAAGGTCGCCTCAAAGACCAATTTGAATCAATCCATTGATCTCCCTGTATTTTTCCCAAACTATTCAGACAGCCGAACAAAAACTACATTATCTTGATGTCCACCGTCAACTCTGATATTATTTGGACAGAACAAAAAAATTTAGGAAATCTGATTAACTTTTTGTTTCCTATGCAGATAATAAGAAAGGCCTTCCTGTTTCTAAAGTAACCTTGTCTAGATGGCTTTCTTCGGTCATCTCTGAAATTTATCTGCTCAGGGGAAAACAGCTGTGCTCAAAACCTAAAGCACATTCAACTAGGAGCTTAGCTACTTCTACAGCCTTTCAAGCTAGACTTCCTTTAGACACTATTTGTGCAGCGGCCACTTGGGCCACTCCTCATACCTTTGTTTCCCACTACAAATTGGACTTGGCCTCCAGGGACAGAGCCAGTTTTGGCTCTACAGTCCTCAAGAGTCTGTTCCATTGAGCCACCCAGGATAGAGGTGCTAGGACGCGGTCCCATCAAGCAAGAATGAAGGCGAGATTGACAACTTAACATTAAGAAGTTATGTACCTACCATAACGCTCCATGTTAGTTGTCTTCTCGCCTTCTTTCTTGCGACCTCCCTCCTTCCCCAGGCCTGGACAGACCTTTCTATAAGAAATAATTATGCTGAAGACCATTCAGACCTGGTCCTTCTTCCATCCTGTAAGTTTTCTTCTTCCTTTTGGAAGTGTTTTTATGCTTGGTGCTATTGCCCTTTGTCATCAAACGAGATCTGGGTACTTACCGCCTTGCATCATGGGATATGGGGCTGCCTCGAGCTGGTAAAAGTGACTCTCGAGCTTAGCAAGTGCCGAGTCGGAGCCAAGGATCGGCTCCGAACCCATCAAGCAAGAAAGAAGGCGAGAGAAGACAACTAACATGGAACGTTATGGTAGGTACATAACTTCTTATTTTCTCACTTTAGATTGCACCTGACAGTGACATCCACTGCATCACCTATTGGGAATAAACTATTACTGAATTAATGAGCTCTAACCCTTCACCTAGTGACAAGGAGTGCAAAGTGTTGGACCATCTATGTAAGAGAATGTTTTCTTCCACGTTGGCTTTCAGAATTGTCAATTATCAGGCATACATGTGAAAGTGTGTGCTTAGTTATGTGGACAGTCTGTGAGAACTTGCTACTTTTCTTCCTACCGAAGTAAGTTCTATAGTAAAAAAAAAAAAAAAATTCTGCCTTGTCCCAGGTATCCAGATGTGCTTTGAAGAGTATGTATGATTGTGCAGATAATGTGTATTATGCTACCTATTAGCGTTTTTTTTAAACACCTTTATTGAATTATCACTTGTGACATAGGCAGATTTACATATGTATAACAGTAATCAAACTGTATTTTCAAGTACACATTTACAAACATTATACTTCACGTGTATTGCTTTGTATCATGTAATCTAATCAACATTACATGAATTATTCAATTTCTGCTATTTTTTAAAGCATCTTTATTAAGCCATCACTTATGACATAGGCTATCATACTTTTATATAAATGAAAACAAACCAGATCGACACAATCCTAGTTGCAAACATTTTACATCACAAAGTATTATAAGAAGTTACTAGGCTATTGGCCCTGAGGCCCTTACAAGCCTAGCCCAGAATTTAGCCCATGTTCCGACAAGTCAGCACCCAAATACCCCTGTCCAGCAGGGACACAGGTGGAATCCCAGGGGTGTATTTTTTGTTCCCCATCCAGTTGGCACTTAAAAAGGGTTAATGAGGTACTCTGCTTGACGTAGAGAGGGAGTCTTTTCCACAGAAGGGAGAGTCTCTGGGACACAAATCTGTCCCACCAGCAAATCCTATTGATGTCACAGACCAGGTTACGTGTGCGGATGTACAGCAGTCCCATCAAGGTGGGGTCTGAGATTGCTTTGTATGCCAGACAGAGGTTACCTCTGAGGATTCTGTACAAGACTGACTAATCAAAACATGCAACGTCAGACATTTTTGACAAAACCGTTACAGCTTTACCATGGAGTAAGGGGGTCAGGAACCGTACACAGAGCCTTTGGTCAACACTATACTGTTTGCATACCCTCTCAAACATAGGAATGAAACTATCAAAATTATCCCCCCTCTTTAAACTGCAGAAGAAATTTACTGACAGTTTGTGCTTCTGGGGTCTGGTTACTCCCTTCCCCTTTACCTCCATGACTCTGGTGAAGAGTCAGCACCTCCCTCTCATGCCTACTCTGCCACTCCTTTTCATCGGCTTCTATTTCCAAACGCCTGGCCTCCAACTGAAGTCTCTCTTGCTCCAGATGGATTTTTAAGTCCTCTGCAGAAAGGTTGAGCTCTCCATTCTCCAAGATTATTATATCTCCACTGCCAGTCTGATTGTTCTCCTGTTTGCTTTTTTCTGATGCAGCTGTAAGCAAGGCTGCAATGAGGTCTACCTTAGTCAGGTTTCCATGCACCAGTCCCCTAGCCTGGCACATCTCTGCCAGCTGGCTCCTTGTCAGCTTTCCATACTCCTCTGCTGATATATTGTCTCCTCATCCTAGCTAACAAAAGAAATGAAACAATTGTGATCTGACCTCTGAATTTTCACTGTGTGGCTGATTTAGAGTACAAAACACCTTCAAAGCTCACTGTATACAAGCTACAGGAATTCACTCTACCCACACCACTACAAGACAATTAGTATTTGCCAACCAATTAATATGTGGTGTGGATATCCCATCACTGCCACCAATTAATATGTGATGCCCTTGCCCTGGCCCAGCAATCAAGGAGCCTCAATCCTCACCAGTGAGTGCTGTCTCATATAGGAGTAAAGGATAACAAGTACACACAGTAAAGTGCAATTTCCCTTAAGAGCGCACAGAGATCACAGTCAGTCCGGGGCTGGTTGCTCCCTTGCTCTCCAGGTCCCCAGTAAGACTTCCCACTGTTACAGCTGTAGAGTCCAGATCTCAGCCTAGTGGGCAAGCTAAAACCTCCAGCGCCTTCTCTGTCCAACCAGTGCTTCATGTCCCTGCCCAAGTAGATGACACACACATACACACACACTTTGAGATAAGTTTATTCAACCACACAAACACTCCTGGAAAAGGCTGGCACAGGTTCTCCAGCTGTGCCCCTTTTACTCAGACTATATGGTAGAAATCACTGCCACCACCCAGTCAATTATCAGCTACCCAAAGGCCCTTAATCTAGACTGGCCAGAGCCAGTTTTGAAGATCAAAATCAAAAACAGCCATAAAATTGCTTGGCTTAGCTTCCTTACAGCTGAGTGCACTGTTACATTTTTTTTCAGTTCTACATGTAACACTATTTTTACCATTTAAGACAACAAGCCTGTGGCTTGCATTAATATTTACAAATGACAAAATTATCTATAAAATTCTATATAGCTAGGCTGGTAGCCTTCACAACGTCACTCTCCCCAAATGGGATGATGCATTTGTTGGCATTCAGTATGAGGCCATGTTTCTGGCACCAGTCAATTGTTTGAGTGAGGCCCTCTTGGAGGAGGATGTCCGCATCACAGGGGAATTTTTTGACCGTGCCCAGCAGCCATCTACAAACATGGTGAGCCATAACCCACTGGTTTTGGCCTGCACCTCAGAAAAGCATTTCCCAAAAAACAGAGGCCCCAAGATCCGATCCCAGGGGTACACCGCTTGTTACGGATCTTCTGCTTGAGGTGGCTTCCCCTATTTTGACTAAGTGGGTTCTGTCAATGAGGCAGTTTGCTACCCATCTGGTAATATACTGAGTGATGTCTAGTTGAGCGAGAGTTTGTCTATTATATCAAGTGGGGAATAGTATCAAAGGCTTTGGCCAGGTCAAGGTAGGTGGTGTGCTCCATCTTCCCCTCGTCCCATAGCTTTGGTGACTGTCTCAAAGAAGGTGACCATATTTAACGGGCATCACCTCCCCTTGATGAAACCAAATTGTGTGAGATTGAGTTTTTGGAGGTTGACAATGTCCTTGTTAATTAGGTGCATGATAATCTGCTCCATGGCCTTGCAGATCAGGCTAATTAGGCTAATGGATCTATAATTTTCTGGATCACTGGACAGTACAACTTTGTGCAAAGGGATGACAGTGGCTGTCCTCCACTTAGCTGGGATGAAGCCGGTACTCAGGCTTTGGTTGAATAGAGTGCCTAATGGTTTTGAGTTCCTGCCTGAGTTCATGTAGGACGCAGCCTGGGATGTTATCAGGTCCCATGGAGGCTGTATTTTTTGCCTTTGGAGGGGGCAGTGATGACTTGCTTCCTAGAGCTAAGGGGAGGGGGGGGCAGGTGCTGGGGATGTCCTGATTTATTGATGGTGAGATAGAGGGGGTGAAGTTTTCACTGAACCTTTGTATATAAAAAAGCACTCAACTTACACAACCAAAGGCTCTTTAATAAAAAATAAAAGTAAAAATGAAAATAAGGTAAGCGCTTTCGCGACCACAAACTGTCGCTTCATCAGACAAAGAACAATAAAAAAGAGACCATAATGTATACAGACTATTCATTTTTTACTTTTATTTTTTATTAGAGCCTTTGGTTGTGTAAATTGAGTGCTTTTTTATATACAATTCTTCTTGTTTTATTGCACTCAGCCTTATCCTTGAAGCCGTTTTTTTTTTGTTTTATCCAGTTTTTCACTGAACCTGTCTGCCAGCAAGTTAGCTATATCCATGGTATTTGTGCATGTGAAGCCCTTGACCAACATTTCTGAGCAGATCTGAGTGCTTCCTTTGAGATTGCGGATGTATGTGAAAAAGGCCATATGATTGTCTTTAGTAGATGTGGCCAGTTTGGAGTTTGATTTGGAGGATTGCACTAGTGCTCTTATTTGTTTGTTCAGGCTAATGAGAGATCGCTTCTAATTTGGCACCTGCTCTTTCTTGGTCAGCAATTTATTCCTTTACCTGACAGTAAGAGGTTCTCCCGTTCGATTCTCGGCGTGGCTTGGGAGTGCCTTCTGTGTGGAGTCTGCATGTCCTCCCCACAGTTTGGTAGTGTTCGAAAGACATGCGTGAGTAAATGGGCATGCCTTCTTTGAAGGTTGAGCATCGACCTGGCACCTCGGCGTTTCATAAAAATCTACTGCCAATCATTAGCGGACCGGAGTTCAGCTGTGGCGACCCCTTACCAGGAAAAAGCCGAAAGACAAACAACAACAACATTATAGACTTTATTTATTGTAGGTGTCCACCAGACAGGTTTTACTCTTCCTTGAGGAGGATGATTTTGTCCTTTCAGGTATTCCATGCAACTATAAAAATGCTTGTGTAGTACTTTCATGTAGGTTTAGACATATGTGCCAATTTCTGTGGAGGAGGAGGGGGTTGTGATGCTGTTTATACCTACCCTTAAGTGGTTGTAATCAGCTTTGGAGAAGTTTTTTTGTTTGACCCTAGCTGGGAGGGAATGGTGATTTTGAAAGTAACTGCTTTGTGGTCGGATCTTACCAGGGAGGATGACACTGTAGGGATACTGCGGTGGTTACTCATATTGGCTAATACTGAGTCCAAGATATTTTAACCTCTTGTAGGGGTGTCAAACAGCTGGTCCAAGGCATTTGCATTGATGAAATCGAAGCAATTGTATTTTGGCATGAGTAGTTCTTCCAATCTCTGGTTGGATAGTCAGTCACCCAGGATCAGGGTAAAGGGATGAATCTTGTTAGACTCAGAGGTTCAGATAGGTGGAGTAGGCATACTGAGTCAAAGTTAGGGGGTCTGGGGCTAGTTATGATTTGAATAGTGGTCTTGTAAATGGCTAACTGCACCTGGAGTGTCTCCTGTGCATTCTACTGTTAGGCCAGCCTGGAGGTGTATGTCTTTTATATTATTGCAACTCCACCTCCTTTTCCTTTGCTGCCCACTGCCAGTTGCAAACATTATACATCACTTATAATCTACCCAGTCTTTCTCACTCAAACATTACAGCTCATTTTAGTCCTGCCACCTTTTAGACCTCATTCCTCCCTTGTATATATTGTTCCCATAATTCCCATTTTTTCCTATGTAGTTTGCTCCTACCCTTTCTAAAGATCTCAATTCCAGTTGTTACTATATTCACTACTGCCAGTATAGTTGGTTTAGATTTTGATTTCCACTTTCTAGTAATTGCTTTTTTGGCAGCCACCATTAGTAGACACAGGAAGGCCTTACCATGTCTAGGAAATTCTGATTCTGTATCATAGCCCAGAAATATCCTCTCCCTTGTCACATCAATCTGCCCAGCCAGCATCTCCGACAGTGCATCCCGCAGGGAATCCTTATTGTCTGCCAACTCACCTCAGTCTCAGAATATATGGTCCCAATTACCTCTTTCTCCATCACACCTTCAGCATTTGCTGTCTACCTGAGGAAAAATTATCTAGAGTCTACTTGGGGTATAAAATATCTGTGTAAATATTTCCAAGCAAATATCCTAAATCCTTTAAATTTTGTTGCATATTTGGGAGAACTATATATATATCCTCCCAGTGTTTCTTTGTGAATTAGTTATCCAGTCTATCATCCCCAATCCTTTCTAACGTCCTTTGATTGATTATTATAGTTATCATGCAGTATTTTATATGCTCTACCAATTATTCCTTTGTAATGGTAGCTTCTGTTCTAGAGTCTACTAAAAACTTTACCAGTGCTGGTCTTTCATTTAGGATACCCTAAATGAAATAGGATAGGATATTTTAAATTTAAATAAATAAATACCCCTATTTCTTTCTCTTTGCATGTACTTTGGTGTCAATCCTTGATAGGGAAAGTGATCTCTAACCTGCAGTCCAAATAAGTGCTTGTTTCCCCATTCTATCATCTTTCTCTCTCTAGTTGTTTGCTACTGATACTTTGGTTCCTTTACTAGTTTTCTCCAATAAATGTCAGCTTCCTCTTGCCTATTGTCTGTATCCCTAATTGCAGTCATCCCTTTGGGCAAAATCTTATTTCTCCATTCCTATGTTGGCTTAGCTCTTAGGATATTTTCTGCTACTTTATGGATGTAATAATCCGTATGATTGTTATTCTCCTTTTAAGGCCTGCATCCAAGCTCCCAGACTCTCTCTTGTTTCCTGAGCTTCCCCCCTGCTTCATCGTCATACCTTTCAATTTTGACTAGTAGTTTTCTGCTTGTGCTATGTATAGGGACCTTAACTATGTAGTTATGACATACCCCTTCAAATTGGGTAGTCCCAATCTACCCTGTTCTACTGGAAGAAATCAGTTTATCCTTCTTGACACTTCCCTCCCAGTAAAGTCCTTCAGGTCTTTATTAATTGCTGTTCACAACTTCTCCTCTGGTTAATAAAAATATGTCTAACCTGTGTTAAGACCAATGGGACTAAAAACATGTGAACTGCTTGCATCTTACTATCCATATCCATATAACAAAGCTTCCATTTTTCAGCTTTTGTATTATTTTTTGTTTATCTACTTTCCAGATAGCCTTAGTTGCCACACCAGAGACATTTTTAATTCATACCCCTGAATACTTCATTTTATCATGTCCCTATAAATATGAATATTGCTAAACCAATTCATGTGTGGGTACATAATTCACCGCTATTGCCTTTGTTTTAGCTTCATTAATTTTCTATCCTGAAAAGATTTGAAACTGTCTCAAAATGTTCCACAACACTATAATGTCCATTCTGGTTTTGTCCGGTATAAAATAATATCATCTGCAAATAGAGCCAGCTTTTCTTGACTTCCGTACCAGTTATATCCTTGAATTTCTGAGTCCCTTATTTTGTTTGACAGTGGTTCTGAATCTAATGCAAATAACAAAGGGGAAATTGGACACCCCTGCCTTGTTCCTCTCCTCAAGTAGAAATTATAAGAGAGGACCCCACTCACTGTAATTTTTGCCTCTGATCCTGTATATATTCTCCTAATCAACCTTATAATTTTTTTTCAGAAAATGCAAATGCTTCCATTGCCCTGCTCATGAAGTCCCAGCTTATTCTGTCAAATACTTTCTCTGCATCATGATCCAACAGCAATGGTATTTTCTTACATTCTACTTCCCTTTGGATTACCAGTGTTTTGTTAATGTTGTCAAATGTTTGCCTCCCCTCCACAATACCACAGAGATCCATATCTATCAATTTTGGGTTTACTTTTGCCATTCTTTTAGCTGTTATAGACATAAACACTTTATAATCATGGTTTAGTGTTGAATTGAGCCTGTATGAAGCTGAATCTGATGGATCTTTACCTTCTTTAGGTATTACAGCTGCCACTGCTTTCTTCCAGGATGTTGGTAATTCTCTTCCTCTAAGTATTGTTAAACAAAGCCTTGAAGGTCATTATATTTTTCCCTCATAGATTTCAAACTTCCACAAGAATATCATATGTTCCTGGGGACTTTCCTGTAGATTGATTGTACCTCTCAGTTTTTATCTCATCTCCTCCCATCCTAACCATTAATAATTTAAGCATCATCTACCTCTAACCTTGGCATATTTAATTCTTCCATGAAACATTTTCATTTCTATCTTTTCTTGATTTCCAAATTTCTCTGCTTTGTACAGACTTTCATAGAATTTCCAAAATATTTTGAATGCCTCTACAGGATCTCTTGTTGCCTTCCTTGTTGTAGGCTCCCTAAGCTTGGTGACAGCCCTTTCTACTTTGTTACCTGAGTGTTTTTGCTAAAAGTTTTTGTGCTCTAGTATTATCCAAATACAGTTGCTTAATTCTAAACTTGTGTATATTGTCGAGGTAATCTTTTATTTTCTGCTTAGCTTTCTGCAGTTGATCCTCCTCTTGTTCTGAGAGATTCCCCCTGTGCTGCAATACTTTAACATTTGTCAGTCTCTCTAAGTAATTCTTGTTACTGATTATCTGTAGCTCCCTCTCTTTTATTTCAGCCACATCTTAGTTTTATCTCATTCCCTAGCTATATATTTTCAGAAGCAATTTCTATCATTTCAAATAATGCCTGAATAATCTCTACTACCCATTTCTTAAATTCCTCTTTTCAACAGATAGGTGGGAAGGCAACAGTGTCTCATTTTTATTTCATTATCCTCGGTTATTATTGGCGCATGATCTGAAATGGTTATTTTGTGCGTATTAAGACCTACTAAATGCATATGTTCTTTGAGATGTAAATTTGGTCTCACCTAGCCCAATTTTTATATCTTGTGGAATATGTAAATTCACTCAGAACTCCTATTATGAATTCACATTTTCCATTCCAAATATTTCATAAATGTTTACAAAAATCTACCATCCTTTGTTATACTTTCCCTTCTGGTCCCCCCAAACACATCTTCACTGTTGCAAATCAAATTCACATGTTCATTTCTTTCCAAGTGCTTCTCCTATAACATAGCTAATTTGCACTGTACATTTTTTAATATATTTAGTTATTGTTTCATTTTTGTATTTATCTGTGAGACCATTGACATTTAAAGACATTACAGAAAGCATCATTGTGTTAAAAAGTTATTTCCATCTTTTGTGTATAACACCATTTTTGTTAAATGTCTGTTTCTAGCGTTTGTGTTACATGCGTACGCAGTTTGAACTTTTACATAGTTGCTTCTTGTGATATCCTTTTGAGCCTGTCACATTTTACACAACCTTGTGTTTTATTGAAGACCTCAAACAAAAGATAAAAGAAAACTGACCCCCAATACCCCTAAAACCTTTTAATTTGATATTAACACACAAAACTATGCACATCTTCAAATGTTGAAGTTTTACCCTCCTAGTAGGAACAATGTCCCAAACTGAGAGCCACACTCATACTTGTGTTAACCTAAAAGAAAGGTTATTCATGCTAAGATGCATGGTGCAGCCTGTGTTGCTACTAAGTTCTGTTTTGTCTTATCTTTATAGCTCTCCCAGCTGAGAAAAACCCCTGAATGCTTTCAGAGAGTGTTCTCTGCCAGCCAGTTTCTTTTTCCCCCCAAGCCAATCATCACCAGACTGTAACTACCAATTTCTCTTTATCAGATTGTCTTCATAGACACATGAGAACCAGACAGCCAGTTTCTCATTATCAGATTGTCTCCATGGAGACATGAGAACCAGACAGTCAATTTCTCTTTATTGGATTTTTCCATGGGGACATAAGGGTCAGATACAGAATTGCTACTGAGCATCCCTCATTTGCTAGAAAAAAAGCCTCATAATATTCAGTGTTCTTTTTCAATTACTTGCTTTCTCTTAAAAATGTTACTAATTCAGTCGAAGATCCTTAATCCAGTCGTCATTATTGAACTTAATGTTCAAGCTTTTCTCCCTATCCTTCGCTGAAAAGGGGCATTGCCCAGTCAGACCACCTTGGTAAACAAAAGTAAACAAGTAAAGTATCAGTGGTAAGTCTGAAGATTCAGAAAGATTCCCCAAAAATCATTGTAGTGATACCATTTGGCCCAGACAACATCTGTTCTCCCTTCTGATTAAATTGGTGACAAGATGCCTCACAGTCTGGATCTACTCACAAAAAGACATATGGGGAGTTTGGTGCACCCCAGTCTCAATCAACTTCAAATGACTGCTTGGATGATTTAATTCTCATACCTTTTAGGCATTTATTTCATGACAAAATGCAGCACGTACTAAAGGAAGCAAGAAAACCTGCTATTAGAAAATCGCATATTGATAAGTGGAAGTGATTTTCTAGTTGGTGCCTGTTCAACAACCAGGGACCCATCAGGGATTTTGTACCAGTGGTGCATAAATATTTACTTTACTTTGGCCTCTCTTATTCCTATATGAAGGTTCTTTTTATGGCCATTTCAGCATGTTTGCCTATGGAACCTCATCTTTC